>NC_064810.1:70934720-71216534 GCF_023721935.1 Panthera uncia | reverse complement strand
TTTTCTACAACTATCTATGAAAATTTCTCTTCCTTTAAATTTCTTCCCTAGTTTATTTTTTAGGGAATTAGGAGTTAGTTATACTTTATGCTCAGACTAGGTCTATTTAGGGGTGCCTGATTGGCTCAGTTTATTAAGTGCCAGACTCTTGATTTCAGCTCATGTCGTGATCTCACTGTTCATGAGATCAAGCCCCACATCAGGCTCTGGGCTGACAGTGTGGAGACTGCTTGGTCCCTCTCTCTCTGCCACTCCCCTGTTCGTGCTCTCTCTCTCTCAAAAAAACATTTTTTTAAAAAAAAGCAGAACTACTTATATATTGTAGACTTTTTAATAGTCTTTAGCTAGAGATAATCTCTAATAAAACCACATTATGTTACATTTTTTTAGATTCAGATTTTTTTGGATCTTCATTTTCATTCAAGAACTACTAGGTATTTTCCCAAAGAATACAAAAATACTAATTCAAAGGAATATATGCATCCCAGTGTTTATAGCAGCATTATCTACAGTAGCCAAATATGGAAACAGTCCAAATGTCCATCAACTGATGAATGGATAAAGAAGATGTAGTGTGTGTATACACACACACACACACACACACACACACACACACACGAGAATATTACTCAGCCATAAAAAAAGAATGAAATCTTGCCATTGCAACAACATAGCTCTATATGGAGCTGGAGAGTATTATGCTAAATGAAATAAGTCTGAGAAAGAAAAATATCATTTGTCTCATTTGTGGAAGTTAAGAAACAAATGAGCTAAGGGAAAGAGAGAGGCAAACCATGAAACAGTAACTATGGAGAACTCTCTGGTTACCAAGAGGGGAGGTGGCTGGGGGAATGGGTTAAATAGGTGATGGGGATTAAGGAGTGCCCTTGTAATGAGCACCAGGTGTTGTATGTAAGTGTTGAATCACTAAATTGTACAACTAAAACTAATATTACACTGTATGCTAAGTGGAATTTAAATTACAACTTAAAAAAAAAAGTGGGTAGCTCAGTTGGTTGTCTGTCCAACTCTTGATTTCAGCTTGGGTCATGATCCCTGGGTCGTGGGATCGAACCCTGTGTCAGGCTCTGCACTGAGCAGGGAACCTGATTAAAATTCTCCCTCTGCCCCTCTCCCCCACTCAAATGCTCACTCACTCCCTCTCTCTTTCTCAAAATAAAAAATAAAAATATATGTGTTTGTTTTAACTTAGCTGCATAATGACATCCTTTATACATAATATCAAATATCAGGTCTTTACATGGTTAAAATGTTTTTTTATATAAATTTTATAATCCTAAGAATTTCTGGGCTTATAGTCATTTTTTCCAAAATTGGTATGTGAGCTTTAACAGGTTTGAGATTTGATGTCAACAAAACAGGCTTTCATATAAAAATTGCATGACAGTTCTTCTTCCTTTCCAGAAATATTTGATCAAGGTTTCAAGCATTACTATAGTCTATTTATTGCTGGTTCTTGGTGGGGTGGGGAGACAACTTAAGTATTTAAAGCTATTGTCATTTAAATATAATGCTTCCCTGAATGTCCATTTAATTTTTGCTTATAGTGGGAAAGGTATAGGCTCTTAAGATAGTGTGCTTGCAGCATATACTAGGTATCAGCAGCCTTTCAGAAATAAGAATTAAGTTGCTTATTCTTGAGTGGAATTGATCACCTCAGTAATTATTTTGGCCAGGGAAGGGCCCTGCGTACAAAACATTGTTCAAACAAATGCCTTGTTCATTTGATAACGTTTTCTCTCTTTAAATGTCAGCCCTTGAAATCTGAGCAATTTTAACACTTTTAAACACTTGCCTTTCTGTTACTCCAAAAGAACAGAGGCTTAGTTTGGGGAAGGAGGGAAGAAAATTGAAATTGAAATGAGTAATAGGAGTAAAAATATGGCAGGAGTTGAAATGAACGTCCCTCTCATCGCTTGAGTTACTAGTGAAATGAACTATACAAAATAATGACACTTGTTGATATTTCAGGTTATCAAATTAAGGTATGTTTCCCAAAGGATTGGTGAACAACTTCCCAGAAAACTTGGGGAAAATTTTGGTTTTGCTCACTTGACGTTAAGCAGAGTATTTTTAGTGAGTAAAATTGTTTTCATTGATAGTAACATTCTGTTGAAATATATGATGTATTTTAGTAACTCGGAACAAGAAAATACTTTAATGATAAAGTAATTGCAAATTATTTTTTTTAACTGTGCCTACTCAAAGAACAGGCTATTGTGGTTTCTAATCAGTATGCATAATTTCTTTCAAATTTAAAATTCAATTTGATTTACAGGTAAACAGTGTTGACCTCAGAACTGCCAGCCATGAGCAGGCAGCAGCCGCTTTGAAAAATGCTGGCCAAGCTGTCACGATTGTTGCACAATATCGGCCTGAAGGTAGTAAAATTCTTGCTGTGTTTATTGTTTATTTCAGTTTTTAGAATTCTTCCTCTTACTGTTTAACTTTCCAAGCTTAACTTTTTTATGTTTTGGTCTCTTTTATTAATCTAGTGTTTGTTTAGTCTGAACCAAATTTACTATCCAGGTCAAAGTGTTTTCAATAGGATATAGTAGTTTTATCTTCCAATTCCTTTGAGTATTTCATCATTATTTGGATTAATTGCCATGTGTTTATTATTTTTTTTAATCTGTCCTCAAACCAAATACATACCTTTACTAACTCAGGGATCCCAAAGGATCGTAAAAACTATATGCAATGATAGTAGCATTGCCAAAAAAAATTGGTCATCCCAATTTTTTCTGACTTTTGAAATTATATTTGTTAATATCAAGATTTAAGATACATTTTTAATAGTCTTTATTGGTGTTTAAAATAAATGGAAAAAATACAAGTTTGAAATGTAATGTGTTTCTAGATAGTGAAGTATCATGGACATGACCTGACTGAGTTCCTAGGGGAAGAAGGTGGTAATGGAAAATTTGAGGTCATGCCATATTTAAACGTGTAAGACTCTAGTGTACATCAGCATAACCACTTCTCCAGTAGAACCTCAGTGGAATTTAAAAAGCTTAAATACCCTGAAGGATATATAGCATACTGGTTAATGTTCATAAACAACAAGGTAAAGAAGGAAACAATGATGGAATTTATTTTTGTAACAAAACCTAATTTATTTATTTTATTTTATTTTTTTACTTGGTCAAAGTAGCATGTAGAGCTTTCCTTGCTATTTCATAGTACGTCCAGTTGTAAATCTTGGCATTTTAGGTCCAGTAAATGAACAGAGGTAAATTCATTTACATAAGGGATAAACTCCAAATAAATTCACATTAACCAAACAGACTAATATATGAAGTCAGAATGCCAGTGTTTTAATGTTTATTTATTTATTGAGAGAGAGAGAATGCTTGCAAACAGGGGAAGGATCAAAAGAGAAGGAGAGAGGGAATCCTAAGCAGCCTCCACACTGTCAGTGCAGAGCCCAATTCAGGGCCTGATTTCACAAACTGTGAGATCATGACCTGAGCTGATATCAACAGTCTGATGCTCAACTAACTTAGCCACTCAGGTGCCCCAAATGCCAATTTATTAATTCAGTGAGAAACAAAACCACCAGTGGGATTACGCATGCTTTTATCTTCTGACCAGCACATTCTTGCCCTGTAGGTATACTATATATACCTATGTAGGCCAAGTTATCAGTATTTACTAAGATACTGGTTTCTTAGTATTATAGAAAGTCTCTCACTTATATGTTCCTAAGGAATATAGACTATTTAGGTATGATTAAAGATAAGTCAATATCTGACCTCCCAAGAAAACGCACAAAAGCCAACAAGGAAAATAAAACATACACACACTTACACCCACACAACTCCACCTCACATTAAGCAAAACTAAGATGACTGATACAAGACCTAGACAACATAACATAGTCAAAGCCTTGCTTACTCAGCTTCAGATCTGCACAGAAGAGGAGAAGAGTAAAAACATGGAATGTTGAGAATTCTCAGTGGTGGCAGAACTTAGAATATGACCGAAAGTTGGTGAGGGCTTCTTTTTGTGGTATAAAAACATCATCTTTTATTTTTGACAAGCCTCATGGGAATTCAGGGAACATGCTAAAAAATAGAAGTCATCTTTGATGTGGTTTAGTTTAGGGAATTAGTATTTGGATAAAGGAATCTGTCTTGATAGCCTCAGATAATGTGACAATCTTTTGGTTTTAAAGGCCATGAAGATAACCTGTGCTTCCATCCCCCCTGCACTCCCAAGCTTTCTGGTTCACCCAAATAGCTTGTCCAGCAAATTCCAATTCATTCTGTAATAAGTAGGAAAAAAGTATGGCCTGGCATTCATACAAAGATATTGATAAGAAGAGATGGAAACAAACAGCAAACTTAGCAACAGATAAAAGTTACTCTCTCTCTCTCACACACACACACACACACACACAATATTGGCATAAATCAGCTGAAAACTTGATATTAATGTTTTTAACAATCCATGCATCCATTTCTTTGAAAGACCACTAAATACAGGTGTAAGAACTGTAAGGGAAAATGGCTTCACAACCCAAAGAGATTGATTTTGAGATAGCAGAACCCAGGAAAGAAGAAGAAAGCAAACAGTTTTTAAATTGAACCCAAAGACACAGACAGTGCAGAAAATTCAATAGAAGACATAGAAAATATAATAGGAAAAATAAAATGAAACAGAATTTTAAGAGATTAGAGAGAAAATATTAGCAATGGAAGACAGGCAAGTATATATACCTAACATATACAAATTAGACTTTCTTTAAAAATTTTTTTAGGGGCACCTGGGTGGCTCAGTCGGTTGGGTGTCCGACTTCAGCTCAGGTCATGATCTCGCAGCTTGTGAGTTCGGGCCCCGTGTCAGGGTCTGTGCTGACAGCTCAGAGCCTGGGAGCTGCTTTGGATTCTGTGTCTCCCTCTCTCTTTGCCCCTACCCTGCTCACACTCTGTCTTTCTCTCTCTCTCAAAAACAAATAATAAAACATTAAAAAATTTTTTTAATTAAAAAAAAAGTTTTTTAAAGAAGAGAATAAATGTTTGAAATTATACATTCAAGAAAACTTTACTGAATTAAAAAGAAGTGAATATTTCTATTAAAAGGATACAACAAGATAGAAAATTGAATGCTTAAAAATTCAGACATATTCTAGTTAATGTTTATCAAGAAAGAATATTCTGAGACCCAGGTAAAAATACTGAGTTATATTTAATGAGGAGTTAAAAATTGATAGAAGGAAGAACTGCTGTAATACTTGGTAAGCATAGACCAGAACAAGGATAGTTAACTCTACCATTTTTGTATTTAGCTGCTTTTAACAAGTGTAATGTACATCTCTGTGTAATGTACATCTCTGTGCACTAGATACACTTGCCACTGATGGCAAGGTGGGAAAGGTGGGCTGCCATTTTCCTAGAATAGTTATTGAATGGGTCTCAAATTGCCCTTTGAGATTATCTTTTCTGGGCTTATACTGTGTTTCTCTTCTTTCTTGTTCTTTTTTGTGATTTCTGTACTTCTATATGAACCTTTCTGATTAATACTTTTTCTTTAGTTGTATTCAAATTTTAAACTGTTCTCTTGATGGAACCATTTTTTTTATCAAGGAGAATTTGCATTCTACTTTGATTGTTCAAATAGCTATTATTTAGTAGCTATCTTATTTAGTAGTAATCTGTTTCCAGATTACTCTTATATATGTATTTTTTTTCCAAATGTTCCTGAGCACCAAACATATTATAGATCCTATTTGATATCACAAGCTGTATTTCTCCATAGTGTTTGCATCTGAGCATGTCTGAAACAATTATTTTACTGTTGAAGTAAATGACACCTCCATTGATTCTTAAGCCAGAAGCCTGAGTCATTCTTGACCACCCTCCCCTTTCTCAATCTCTGTATCACAGTCACTTCCCTAACCAAAGCCACCATCATCTCTTACCTAAACTATTCTAATAGCCTCTAACAAGAATACTTCTTGCTTGATTTTCTCCAATCTGTTCTCTGTTCATCAAGCAAAATTATCTTTTTAAATACAAAGATTGCATTGTGTCCTTTCCCATTTAAAACATTTTTCATTAAACTCTGAATAAAATCTAAACCCTTTGATAGGACCTGTAAGGAAGGCCCTGTGTGATTGAGCACAGCACAACATATGTGATCACCGTATGCCCTCTACTCCCTCCTTTGCTCCTTAGACTCTAACCATACCAGCCTTCTTTCAGACCCTTTGTTGCATCATATACTATCCTAATTCTCTGCTCATTCTGTTCTTGCTTATTCTTTTTCTTTACTCTTTGTGTGGCTAGCTCTTTCTCATGATTGCATATCTCCTAGCACTGTGATAGTTTTTTTTCTTTATAACACTGAACACAGTTTATATGTTTATTTAGGTGCCTGTGTGTTTATTATTTATTTAAACCTTCCTCTAGAGCCTTATGAAATATGTAGCTATATTCCTACATACAGATGATGAAATAGGCTCAGATAACAAAGCTACTAATAGCTAGAATTCAGTCCCAGATCCTATTACCTTCAAAATCTAGGTACTTTTCACTGGGAATATTTTAATGAGTGCCCAGTCTGGCAATGTTGATGTCTTTTACCATGGCTATGTTACCGTTGCCTAATAAAAACAAGGTAAGTACCAAAAAACACAGAAGACAGACTTTGCCTCAGGAATTCAAAAGGAAGTACGTTGCCTGGCATGAGAAAAGATACCATTGAGTAGGATTGGGGCTTAACTGGCAACCGAAAGAATGGATAGGATGTAGATGGGCAGAGAGAAGAAATGACTTGGTAGGTTAAAAAAAAGAAGGAAAGAAAGAAAGAAGAGGGCAAAAAAAAAAAAAAAAAACCAGAAGACCAAAAATAGGAGAGTTAAAATTTAAAATCATGTTTTGGGTATTTTGAAAACACCTGACCTCCTTGTTGTATTGCTACTTACCTTGTTTATAAGGCAATATGTTTTGCTTTAATTATTTTTTTAACAAATGTATTTTTGTTATACAGCACTTTAAAAAAAAAACAAACATATTCCACATCATCAGTGTGTAACTGCTTTGAGGGCCAAGGACATAAGTTGAAAGCTCAGATTTTGTTTCTCAATGAACTGGCCATTTTAAGAAGTATAGAAGGAATCACCTGACACTGATAATCAGTCATCTTTCTGCAGTTAGTATCTTCCTTTATTAATGATGAATCTTATGGGGTTCTCTGCTTCATTGATAATCTGACGTACATATATACATACAAACAGACAAAGAGCAAAGAGGTAAGCTTTTGCTAGGAGTAAGTTTTTATCTTTCAGGATCTATAGCTCTAATCAAACTTGGGCACTGGATGCTAGTTTTTGACTTTGTATTCAGAAATTACAAAATTTTAATAGTTCCTCATCCATATAGTTCAAGAACTTCCTATAGGTTGGGTAATAGAATATAATAGAAAAAATTGTGTGCTGGTTATGGTACTAACCATGTTACATTAACTTCTTTTATTCCCATAAAACCCTATAAAATAGGCACTGTTATCTCCATTTGACATTACAGGTGAGTAAAGAAAGGCACAAAAAATTTAAGTAGTTTGCCAATTATACAGCTATTAAGTGGTTAAGATTTCTTCTAGCTCTCTTTTTAGAAGAGGAAAAACTTGCTAACCTTTCAGTGGCTGGGGCCTGTAACTTAAACTAGTAAAAGATAGACTCACAAGAGAAAAGGGTTTATATTATATGCATATGAGGAGCCAACAAAAGAAGTAGGACTCATTAATAACTTATATACCTAACTTCCTATGGGAAAAAGGGTGGAGAGAAAAACTTTCTATGGAAAAAATAAATAGGGTTCTTCAGGAAAGGCCAATGGGCTTTTAGGAAAAAGTTTGTGATCATGTTTGCTATATACATATGAATAGTCTTTCCATCTCAAAGCCATAATACTCCCCAGGAGAGGGGATTTATGAAAGTCTTATTTCCTGAAAGTTGCTGCTTTTGGTCAGATAAGGGAAGCTCTGAGAAGGTTCCCACCCCCCCCCCCCCCGCCGGCCTTTGTTGAATGTTGAATCTGCAGTGTCTTCAGTTTAAAATAATCTGAGGTTCGGGGCGCCTGGGTGGCGCAGTCGGTTAAGCGTCTGACTTCAGCCAGGTCACGATCTCGCGGTCCGTGAGTTCGAGCCCCGCGTCAGGCTCTGGGCTGATGGCTCAGAGCCTGGAGCCTGTTTCCGATTCTGTGTCTCCCTCTCTCTCTGCCCCTCCCCCGTTCATGCTCTGTCTCTCTCTGTCCCAAAAATAAATTAAAAAAAAAAAGTTGAAAAAAAAAAAAATTAAAATAATCTGAGGTTCCAAGTGGGTCTCCACATCCTGAAAAGCCCTGATCTCAATAATTTTATCTCATTGTTCCTCAAGCACACTTTATCAACTTTCAGACCTTAAATTTATATTTTTGGTTCAAAAAATATTGATTATATTGCAAACTGCTGTACTATAAAGGAATGGAGATAAAAGAAAAAGAATTAAACCTAGATTAAACTTACTTTCTCTTTCCCATTGTTTGTCTTAAATTTGTGATTTTTTTCTTTACACAAGAAAAAAAATTCCTTGAAGTTTGTATTCTTATTCCGAAGTTTGTTTTTTTTTTTTAATGTTTATTACTTATTTTTGAGAGAGGGAGAGACAGAGTGCAAGCTAGGGAGGAGCAGAGAGAGAGAGGGAGACACAGAATCCAAAGCAGGCTCCAGGCTCTGAGCTGTCAGCACAGAGCCCGATGTGAGGCTCGAACTCACAGACCAGGAGATCACAACCTGAGCCGAAGCCGGACGCTCAACCGACTGAGCCACCCAGGCGCCCCTCTTATTCCTAAGTTTTAAGTGACTAAACTGAAATCTAGAAAAGTTGAAACATTTGGTCAGAGCCACCGAACTTGTCTGAGTTCCAGAGCTTTAATTTAAATCCCAGTTGCAGAGGTGGAGTTTAACCCCAGTCTCCTCATTTTATTTCTTTTATTTCTTGTAACAACCAAGGAGAAGAGAGGTAGAGACTAAATGGAGAGATTGTATTGGACTAGTGGCATTTCTTTGCAGACAAGCATTTGTCATCTCTCATAGTGACTTTCTGTAGTAGGTTACTAATTAAGATTTGTTTTAGTCTCTTTCCTTCCTACATCTTTCTCCCCTTTCTTACTACTTAACCAACCTGCCTTCTTACTCAGAACATTTTCCTTTTTCTTCTCTAAACCAGTCATATCTGTTCTCTAAGATTTATTGCTCTCAGATGTTAAGTTCTACATTTAATTAATATATTTCATTAGAGTATAAATGAATTTTATTCTTTATAGTTAGGATTGTAGGTTTCAGAGAGATTGGGGGAGGTACAGTTTATCCCCAGTCTCTTCCCCTCCCTCCTTCCATCTTTTCAATTCTAGTGAGGCCAAAACAAGGATTAAAAGTTGAAAAAGGGAATAAAATGCAGAAAATCAGCTACTAAACATGTTCTCTCCTCTTACAAGAACACACATATTATTTAACTTATGACCAGCAGTTCAGAGACTCCCTAAATATATTTCATGACAAGTTTGGAATTTCTGAAATGCTGAATGGAGAAAACTTTCTGTATAACATTTCAGCTCTCTCCCAGTGGTACCTTTCCTGGAATGAGTTGTGATGTGATTTCTAGGAGAGGGATGTAAATGACTTAACTGAAAAAGAAATTAAACTCTCCCCTCAAAATAAAGTCTAAGAAAATATATATAGGATGGGTATATAGTGAAAATTGATAGATCTAAAAATATGAGTTGATTGGAACAGACAGGAAAAAGAGGAATCTTAGCTAGGTAAAGAAATGGGAGGTTTAAAGGAAAAGTAAACAAAGTATTGAAGTATGTTCTGAACTGACAGATGGTTAGGAGGAATTGTTTGTTAATAGTAAGTAAAGACCATAAATATGAAAATCTGAATAGAGTAAACATAGTAAATGAGGCACAAATTTAAGAAACTAACAATAATTGACTTAGTTCTCCAGTATCTTAAATGTTGACTGTCTGAGACTTTAACTGCTTTATAGTAACTTAGTTACCTCTTGGGAAAGAGTATTCTTCTTTACTATAAAAAATAATGTGTTCTTTTTACCGAATTTTTTTAAATTTCTAAATGTATAACGTTTTAAATCACTAGGACTTCCATTGATTTGGCTGGCAAAATCACTGAAGACAACTAATAATGCTACATGAAATATAATGAATATTTTATTAGAGACATCATAGAGCTGTTAAGGCAGTAAAGAATTATCAAAAAGTGAATGAAAACTAGGAACTCAGCTGAAGAAGCACAGACATTACTTTTGTATAAGAGCTGTGATGTAATGACCTACAAGAGCCAATTGTTGAATTTTCAGGAATTTTGCAAAGTAGTTGTTAAGCACAGCCATTATTAAACATAAAATTATGGGACTCCTGGCTGGCTCAGTCAGTGGAGCATGGGACTCTTGATCTCAGGACTGTAAGTTTGAGCCCCATGTTAGGTGTAGAGATTTTAAAAAATAAAATGTTTAAAATAAATAAATGAATAAATGTACAGATAAGATATATTTAAAAGATTAAAATATTAAAAACAAGAGTAATAAATATCAAAAACTCAAAACTTCCTAATAATTTTCTAGGACAACCGCTAAAATAATATATTGATAGAGTAGTGGGACAAATAGAAAATTAAAAATAAGATAGCAGATTTAAAGTGAAATTGCCCAGAACAATCCCCCCTTACCAGAAAAAAAAAATTATGATAGCAAAACCAAAATTTAACAAAACTAGACCTTTAACAAAACTAGATGAAAAGGTATCCCATGAACCCCAAAATACAAGCAAGTATAAACAACTTCTCAAGAACTATGAGACCCTGTAATACCAACATCTGTACAAGGGGAAGCCGCACAAGAAGCCCAAGAGCTAATGAATACTAACTAGAAAATGCAGTGGCCAATATAAGAACAGCACCTGCAACTGTAAGGGGTTTTTGCACAATCTGCATGTTAAGCTCAGGGGATCTGCAGTAAGGTATGAAGGAGATGGAACAGTCTGTGCCCTCTGATACAACTAACCAGTGTTACCTCCATTTCAGTTCAAAGCCACAGAGCAAAGGAAAACTACTGAGAATAAAATCCAAATTGAGTAGGATAGGATAATAGGGCCAAAGGAAATAGAAGGTCCAGACAAGTAGGGGGAAAGTAAACCACCAGGAGATCTCACAGTGTAGGAGATCATGTCTTTGAACACTTGACAGAAACAACAAAAGAGGGAGCTCCAGAGCTGTGAAGATAGAAAAGCTATCCTGACCCAATAGTCTTATCTGAAGTTCAGGGAAACTAATTTCACATAAAAGTGAACAGGGGCACCTGGGTGGCTCAGTCAGTTAAGCATCCATCTTTGGTTCAGGTCATGATCTCACAGTCTGTGAATTCAAGCCCTGTGTCAGGCTCTGTGCTGACAGCTTGGAGCCTGGAGCCTGCTTCAGATTCTTTGTCTCCCTCTCTGTCTGACCCTCTCCCGCTCATTTTCTCTATCTCTCTCAAAAAATAAGCATTAAAAATTTTTTTAATGAACAACAGAAAAGGATCACTGTGGAATCCAATAGAAATCTATTTGGAAAATGAAAATAAGGATAAGAATAACATCTCCACAATGAAAGTATGCCAGAAAAACATGCCTATGAAATAAATGAAAAGTGTACCTTCATATTTCAAAACAAGTTAAAGAAAAAATATGGAATATAAGAAATAACATAAATGAATTGATAGAACTTAGAAAATTATTATAAATAAAGAAAAAAATTTTTTCAAAAGTTAAGTTTAACAAAGGAGCACGGTATTTCCTTAAAGCAAGTATGTAAAAAAGAGGACTTTTTCAAAAACCAAAAATAAGAGCTCTTTACCTTCCATATCCTGATCAACTTAGTTCTAAGGTGGTTATCTGTATTGCAGGGCTAGGGAGGTTGGAGACAGTTATGGTGACCCATTAGGACTTAATTATGAAGAGGGGGCTTCCACATAAGGGAGTGTCCTGGTGTGAGGAATCAGAGTCTGAGCAGATTAAGGAGGGTAACACACGGTACCGGTGAGTCAAGGAAATAGGTGGTAGTAGAGACAGAGGACTCCTTACATACAGAGAGATTGACCAAATGGATACATACATGCTAAGGTTAATGTTACCTATAATTTTCATTTTTAGAGTAGAATGTAATAAATATGGAAAGGGAGAAAACTAAAATGTAAACCCTATAATATTAGGTTAGAATTGGAGAAATTGGTCTAAACATAAGGTTTTTAATTTATATAAACATAGTTATAAATATGTATCTGTTTTACATATGGATATTAAATTTATATACAATTCTCTAGCTGTATCCACTGAGAGAGCCTGGGCCCAATAGCAGTGAGCACACCTAACACTTAGATCTTGGCCTCTAAATACTCTTCCCCACCAAAATTACCAAGGCTGTTTGGATTAATGGCTGTTTCCAGGTGTGGGGAAGGGAAAGTACTAGATTTTTCTGTAATATTCTGTGCTAGATGAAGGAAACGTGTCAAAAGGACAGAAAATCCAGTTTGAAAGGGTTCCCACTGGCTAAATTGAGAACAATTTGAGCATCAAATTGATGATGATAATACCAGCTTATACTGCACTGAATAAATTAGGAAATCACGAGTCAGGCTCTGCACTGAAAGCATGAAAAACCTACTTGGGAATCTCTCTCTGCCCCTCCCCCCACCGGGCACTCTGTCATGCACGCTCTTTCTCTCACAATAAATATTAAAAAAAAAAAGAACATAACATCTTTCCCGTGATATTCCTGCCAGATTTACATAACTGGAACCTAATCATGTGGAAACATCAGACAAACCTAAATTGAGAGACGTTCTATAAAATAATTGACCTGTAATGTTCAATAGTATCAAGACTACAAAGTCGAGGGAAGAAAACTGAGAGACTGTTGTGACTGAAGGATACTAAAAAGATATGACAACTCATGATTTCAGTCTAGATCTTTGATCCCTTTGCTATAAAGGGCATTACTGGGGAAACTCAAGTAGGGTGTGAGCATTCGATGGTAGTAATGTATTAATTTTACTTTGATTTTGATGGTTTTGTTGTTGTATAGGAAAATATATTTAGGGGTACCTGGGTGGCTCAGTCAGTTAAGTGTCTGACTCTTGATTTCAACTCAGGTCATGATCCCAGGGTCATGGGATTGAGCCCCACATAGGACACACAATGCCCCACGTTGAGCATGGAGCCTGCTTAAGATTCTGCTCTCTCTCTGCCCCTCTCCTCCCTCACACTTTCTCTAGAATAAATATATATATGTGTGTGTGTGTATATATGTGTATTTATATATTTGTAGTTTATTTACTTACTATTTATTTATAGAAAATATTCAACGGTGGTGCGACATCAAGGTAGCAAGTTACTCTCAAATGGTTCAGGAAAAACAGTTGGGGATTGCTTCAATCTTTGGAAAATATGTTAATAAAAAAAGAAACAGAATAAAAAAGGATTTGAGAATGACAGATAAAGTAGACAAAGAATATTCAGCATACATGTGGGAGTCTCATAGGAAAAAAACAAAACAATGCGTATAGAACATATTAAAAATACATAAACAAAACTTTTCTAAAATTAAAAAACTCAAAATATATATCAGAAAGACATTCTGTTTACCTAAGATTATAACTAGCACTGAGAAATATTCTCACAAAATTACTGGACTTAAAATTATTAAGATCAAGGGGCGCCTGGGTGGCTCAGTCGGTTGAGCGGCCGACTTCGGCTCAGGTCATGATCTCACCGTCCGTGAGTTCAAGCCCCGCGTCGGGCTCTGTGCTGACAGCTCGGAGCCTGGAGCCTGTTTCAGATTCTGTGTCTCCCTCTCTCTGACCCTCCCCCATTCATGCTCTGTCTCTCTCTGTCTCAAAAATAAATAAACGTTAAAAAAAAAAAGTTTTAAAAAAAATTATTAAGATCAAAAGAAAAATACACACAGACACACCCTCCCCACCCCCAGCAAGCCCCTCAGCCTCTCTGCTCTCCCTTGCCTGGCTCCGTTCCCCTGTGACCCCTCCCACCCCCCCACTCCCAAGACTGGTCTGACCTGTTCCATCTATTCAGAAAGACATTGAAACTGAAAACAAATTGAGAACAAACCAAAAAGTTGTATGGCAGTTTTAACTATCACTCATTTTTTTTTTAATGTTTGTTTATTTTTGAGAGAGCATGACAGGGGGACAGAGGATCCAAAGCCACCTCTGCACTGATAAAAGTAAGCCCGTTATGGGGATTGAGTGAGTTTGTGAGTGAGTTGTGAGATCATGACCTGAGCTGAAGTTGGATGCTTAACCAACTGAGCCACCCAGGTGCCCCTCTATCACTCATTTTTAACTTCATAAATAAATGATAACAAAAACCTCAAAAAATAAAAGAAAAAGGGGCACCTGGGTGGCTCAGTCAGTTAAATGCCTGACTCTTGATTTTGGCTCAGGTCATGATCCCATGGTTTGTGGATTTGAACCCTGCTTTGGACTCCCTGCTGACAGAGAAACCTGCATGGGATTCTCTCCCTCTCTGCCCCTTCCCTGCTCCTGCACACACACTCCCTCTTTCTCTCTCAAAATAAATTAACTTAGGGGTGCCTGGGTGGCTCAGTCAGTTAAGCATCTGACTTCGGCTCAGGTCATGATCTCAAGGTTCATGAATTCAAGCCCCGCATCGGGCTCTGTGCTGACAGCTCAGAGCCTGGAGCCTGCTTTGGATTCTGTGTCTCCTTCTGTCTGTGTTCCTCCCCTACTTGTACTCTCTTCCTCTCTCTCTCAAAAATAAATAAAGATTAAAAAAACTTTTTTTGATTAAAAAAAATTAGAAAAGAAAAAGAAAAATTCACTTGAATTCCAGGCCAAAGGAAAAACATTGCTCTTTAAATGAAAGAAAATGAGGTAGTCATTAGAACTTCATTAGCAATGGTTTAAAGGAGACAGTGGAGTCAACATTTTCAGAGAATCAATGAAAGAAACTGAATCAAATAGACTTTCACATATAAAGGCTGCAGTCAAATGTATCAACAACAGATTGGTATTCTGATGATACTGTTCATATAAACACTCTGAGAAGAGAGAACAAAGTTCAGACACCCAAAATGATGGGAGAGATACTGACATAAAGACTGATGGTAGCAATTAATTGCAATTAGTTAAGATAGTTGTAAGGGGAGAGTGTATAATATGAAAAGACTGTATGCTCTGACAATTTGGATAAAGTATAATTATTAGAAAATGGGGAGTTTGAAGATGCTATGAAAATAGAATAAGCTTTGTGATCACTTTAAAGTTTTTAACTGGACATAAAAGGATAATATTTCACTTTGGCTCTGAAGTGATTGCTCATGGTGGAGGGGGCAAAAGCCAAACAAAAGGTTATCATTAGAACAAAAGAATAAACCGTACTAATTTTATATTTATATATTTATTTTTGAAAGTATATAAAACTTATTCTTTGTTTTAGGAATTTCATATGTATTTTTAAATTTAGGAAGGCTTGTCCTTGGTGTGTGGGTGTGTATGACCAAATAAAATAGACTGCACAGAGGAAGTGTGTTCCTGTTACTGTTGCTTCATAACTACAAAGCTTAGTGGATTGAAACAATAACCATTTTATGGATTCTGTAGATTAGGAATTCAGGCAGGATTTTGTCTGGATGGTCTTTGTAGCATAGCCTAAGGTCACTTAATGGGATTCAGCTGGTCGGTGAAGGTCCACAATAGCTTTACTCCCCTTGTCTTGTGCCTTGGTGATAGTGGCTGGAAGTTAGGGCTCAGAACACCATCACGTGACCTCTGCAGCATGGTTCTTTGAGGGTTGTCAGACTTCTTACATGGTATCTGACTTCCCCCAGACAAGCATCCCTAAAGAAACAGGGAAAAGTTTTGTGGCCTCTTCTAATTTAACTTTGAAAGTCACATAGAATCATTTCTACCATATTTGCTTGCTTGTGAGTAATAAGACCAGCCCAAATTCAAGGAGAGAGTGATTAGAGTCTGCCCACTTAATGGGGGAATGGCAAGGTCACAGTACAAGAACATGTGGGATACAGGCATGTATCTTTGGAAAATATACCCTGACACAACTATTCGCACAGAAGGCTTGCCTACATATAAATAAGGTATAGTATGAATAGAACGGAGATCAAACAAATTCAGTCATATCAAACATTACCTTAGTTCAAAGAAAACAATTTTCAGATTTGCTGATAAGGCAGAATGTAACTCTTTCCAGTATTTTGTTGTAACAAAGAGATGAAGGTTAAAAGCAAAAGAACTATATAGCTATTAAAAAAGAATGAGGGACATCTGTCCATGCTACTATACAGTGTTGTTGCTGTATCTTTTTAAAAGATAAATAAAATAAATTGGGCGCCTGGGTGATCACTCATTAAGTGTCTGACTTCAGCTCAGGTGAGCTCGAGCCCTGCTTTTCTCTCTCTCTCTCTCAAAAATAAATAAATAAAATTAATTTATAAAAGTGGGCAATACGTATATGTGTGTGAATATATATACATAATGTGTACATAATTATGTATTATATATATTAAAATACTCTAGAATAAGTATATGTAAACGTATTTACATATATATGTGTATCTGCTTCTATTTATTAAAAATGGGGGAATAAGCCTTTCTGTAAATGTTTATATATAATGTTTATATATAAATGTTTATTATATTTGTATCGGTCATTTATATATAATGACCATATATATAAATGTTTAATATAATTTAGGGTAGGAGAGAGGACAACCTAGACTTCTTTTTTAATATCCTTGTTTTACAAATATGACCTTGAAACTATTTTACCTACCTATTTAAAAAAATGAAACTCTTAAAAGCCACCCCTAAATGTCAAAATTGACAATAAAAAAGAACAAATGAACTTAAGTGTATAAGAAATGAGCCAACTGGATAGTTGGCAACACTAACACCTAAGGAGGAACTACTCCAAGTAATTTTAAAACAGCAGTTAAACTATATATATATATATGAACATATATATATATATATTCATATATATATGAATATATATATTCATATATATATATTCATATATATATGAATATATATATATGAATATATATATATATTCATCCCTACTAGACCATGCTTTAAGGTTAAAAGGAAGTAGGGAAAGTAGTTAACTGTTTTCAAAAACGATGTCGTGGTCTTAGTTGTTGGTGTCATTATTTCAAGGCTGTTGTAAATGTAATACTGGAAAAAATTAAAAAGTCCCCGTGTAATACTCTAATTCTGTTATTCGCAGTGTCGCGAGAACTAGGATTCGTCTTATGCAAGAAAGCACATACAGATAGAAGATAGAAGGCATTAATTACAAACTTAATGGTTTTAATTTTTAATTAGAAGAACCAGTATAGGGCTGCCTGATGGGCTCAAAGGAGCATGTGATTCTTGATCTTGGCATCATGAGTTTGAGCCTCACATTGAATGTATAAATTACTTAAATAAATAAAACTTTTAACAATAAGAGGAACCAGTATTTGTACCTCCATCCATCAGTCTATCTCTGTTTTCACTGTGCCTTTGCAAATAAAAGTTTGCCATGAGTTGTTTTTGTTTTTGTTTTTCTTTTCTTTAGAGTGAGAAAGGGAGAGGGACAGGGAGAGAGAGAGAGAATCTTAAGCAGGCTCCATGCCCAGCATGGATCCCACACAGGACTCAGTCCCACAGGGCTCTGGGGTCATGACCTGAGCCAAAATTAAGAGTTGGACACTTAACCAACTGAGTCACCCAGGCACCTCAATGCCATGAACTGTTAATTGTTGAATTGTACTGGACACATTATTACTGTCTACTAACATTTGTATTTTAAATTTTCTGTTATATTTTTATTTTTTTTTAAATTTTTTTTTTAACGTTTATTTATTTTTGAGACAGAGAGAGACAGAGCATGAACAGGGGAGGGTCAGAGAGAGGAAGACACAGAATCTGAAACAGGCTCCAGGCTCTGAGCTGTCAGCACAGAGCCCGACGTGGGGCTCGAACCCACGGACTGGGAGATCATGACCTGAGCCGAAGCCGGCCGCTTAACCGACTGAGCCACCCAGGCGCCCCTCTGTTATATTTTTAAAGGATAGTGAAAGGGGCGCCTGGGTGGCTCAGTCGGTTGAGCATCCGACCTCGGCTCAGGTCATGGTCTCACGGTTCGTGAGTTCAAGCCCCACATTGGGCTCTGTGCTGTCAGTGTGGAGCCCACTTCATATCCTCTGTCCTCCTAGCTCTCTGCCCCTCCCCCACTTGTGCTCTCTCTTTCTCTCTCTCTCAAAAATAAATATTTAAAAAAAGAACACTTTATTACTAGTTTGAACTATTAAATGTTTTTGAGTTTTTTGATGAACTGTTGCTTCAATTAATCTTAGTATCCATAAAACAAACATGGTGTCTATGGTAAAAAGAAGAATAACTCCACAATAATCATGTTTGCTCTTCCTCTGTCTTCTTAAACTATACAAACTCCCAAGCAAGATATTTGCTCTTGCTTTAAGACCGTTTGTATTTGTTAGAAAATCTGAGGAGATCTACCCTAATTTCTATAAAATAGTTTGTTATAGAGAAAAAGGTATAAAGGTGTGTAAATGTGTAATGCAGTATATTTGAAAAAGTGCTTATGGTTTTATTAATAGATTTAGTAGTTTTTACTATATGATATAGTTTAAAATAATTCATCGTCAAAATCACACTTGCTTTATATAAAAATGATCTTAAAATGTTTATTCAAATTGTTTTGTATCTTATTTTGGTATTTTGAGAATTTACAAATCATAAAATGAGTTGAAGTAAATTTAATGTACAGTTGTTAAGGCATATTTTTCCTGTATTATTGACTTTTGCCATATTATTGACTGTACACAAGTTCTGTGTTTCAGCACATAAAAGTAACTGATTTCCTCAAGGGGAAAAATCAGTAAACAAAGTGTCTAGTATAAATCATTATAGGATTCTTTTTTTAAGTACAAAAATCAGAATAAATTCTGAATTTTAATCTTTAAAATTTACAGTTAGACGGTAATGTGAGGTTGATACCACTATTTGATGCATGAAAGTTGTCTTTTAATTGATTAAATGTAATATGAACTTTAAAATAGCATATGAGAAAATTCTAATTCAGCCAGTTCTAATTTATGGTACATTTGGAAAATTGTTGGTTTTTTGAAATTTGCATTTTGTCCAAAAATCTTACACAGATTACTCTTTCAAGGTTCTAACCTCATATAATTATTATAAGCCAGCTAATGTATTTAATACTTTATATTCAAGTAACTTATTTTTTTAGAGTGTAAAGTATAAATTTATTTTTTTCCCCATCAGAATACAGTCGTTTTGAAGCCAAAATACATGACTTACGGGAGCAGATGATGAATAGTAGCATTAGTTCAGGATCAGGTTCTCTTCGAACTAGCCAGAAGCGATCCCTCTATGTCAGGTAAATTTTTTTACTTCTAATTATGGCAGTCCTTATTTATGCATGCATGCAGAGTCCTTCACATTTTTTACTATGACTTAGTTTTACTGTAGAAGAATATATTGCAAAGAATATATTGCCATCTGTCTGGCTCAGTTGGTGGAGCATATGACTCCTGATCTCAAGATTGTGAGTTCAATCCCCATGTTGGGTATAGAAATTACTTAAAAATAAAATATAAAAAAAAAAGAAAAAAGAAAAAATCTATTGTAAACCAAAGAAATGTTATTTTAGGATTGATTTCTTGACAGTCTGTCTTTCAAGAATTGGAATGTTACTATAATTGTATTAAAGTTGTACAACCCCTTGAATAATAATGGCATGATAAAGACAAAATAAATGTGGGAGAAAAAAATTTTTAAGTTATTTTCCTGAGTGACTGTATTGTAGCTTGGTATGTCATATCATCCAACACTTACTTATATTCTTTATAATAAACTGTTCTCTAACATTTAATTACTACAGTAATGTCCATAATAGCAAAGGGAGCATATGTAAATAATAGCTTAAAATGTGAGTAGCCTCAGTAGAGAACACAGATTCAGGAAATTTCTACATGTATTTTTTGAATTTAAACTGTTCTTTTTTATTTCATTGGCTAATAAGACTTACACAGATGACCTATTTGTATTCTGTATACTCTTTTTAGCAGAGCCTTTACTCAGCATTTTATTGAACTATTAGTTTAACTTTAGTTGATGACTACGGGTAATCTGTACCATTCTTCATTAATTTTGTTCATTTCTTCTGATCTTACTGAGGAACATTTCCTAGTATGTTTTATTTATTCTTCTGATGAGAGATGATGTATCTTACATAAAATAGACATGTATCCCATATGTTTTTGTGCATATGTATAAAAAAATCTATGCAAACAAGCATGTATTCTATGCTTGTTTACATATGATATGACTTACTGTCTCAAATGTTATTCTGTGATACGTAAGAAAAGGAAACTGTTCTCACTTTCTTCACTTGTTCTTTTCCTACCCCTTTCATTCCTCCTGCCCTACCAGTGATCTGGGAATCCTTAGTCTATCAGATTTTTCTCTTCTTCCACTAATTATTGTAATATTTATTAAATTTTATTTAGATTTATTATTTAATTTATTATTTCTATACATTATTTATTAAATTTTATTTATTAAATTATTCTGTCCCAAAGTGTTTTATGTGATACTGATATCTACAGAAAAAGGAAAAACAGATTTGTTTATACTCTCCTTTTTTCATTTTCTTCTTCTTGCCCATATTTTCTAATTTTAATATAATTAGGTGTTGCCTTTAATAGTGATTTATTAAAAACTTACAAAGGCATAAAAATCAAGACACTACATTTGTTTCAGGCACCTTTAATGAGTCATCTTTACTTTTTGTTATTTTTTAAAGAAGTACCTTATTTTTGCAAGTTATATACTATCAAAAGATGTAATGGGGGCTTCCAGGTGGCTCCATCAGTTAAATGTCCACCTTTGGCTCAGGTCATGATCTCGCAGCTCACACGTTTTAGCCCCAGGTTGGGCTCTGTACTGACAGCTCAGAGCCTGGAGCCTGGTTCAGATTCTGTGTCTTGGCGTTCTCTCTCTGCCCCTACCCGACTCGTGCTCTGTCTCTCTCCTGTGAAAAATAAACGTTGTAAAAAATAATAATAAAAAATATCTGTCACCTCCGAAAAATCCCTAATTTCATTCTCTGAAAACAGTCATCCTCCATTTTCTTAGCAAAGTCCCTTGTCTTTACCCCCAAATTTCTAAATAATGTGCATATACTGCTGTTTTCCAGTTTACCATTGTAGATAACTTTCTCTTTCATACCAAACTATTCTTCATCCTTTATCACTCAAACATAGTGTCATCACTGTTAATAAAATTAATAGCATTTAATCATGTGACTATTATAGTATCTGTCATTACTCAAGTAGTATATTATAACACCATCCTTCCTTTCTTCTGCAGCCCTTCATTTTTCCTAGGCATAATAATCATCTCATTTTTATTTGCTTAATTGTTCATGTACTTATTACTAAGTATCTTTCTTTATCTTACAATAGACTCTAGAGTTTTTCACTTAAAGAAACATGTGGTTGTACATATGATCTTACACTTCAGATTTTTTCTATCTTTCTGTTCCAGTCTGGACTAGTTACTTTATAGACTTGCTGTGTAGATCTCATATGAGACTTGCCTTTGCCACTGTCCTATTCCTTTTATTTTTTTAAGTTTATTTATTTATTTTGAAAGAGAGCATGAGTGGAGGAGGGAGGGAGGAAGGGGCGGGGGGGGGGGGGGGGGGGAGAGAGAGAGAGAATATGAATATGAATCTCAAGTAGGCTCTCTGCTGACAGCACAGAGCCCAGTACAGGGCTTGATCTCAGGAAACCATGAGATCATGGCCTGAGCCAGATCAGGAGTCAGATGCTTAACCAGCTGAGCCACCAGGTGCCCCTGTCCTATGCCTTTTAGCACTCTGCTATGTCAGAGTCTGTTTTTTTCAGTGCCACATTTTCTTTCTCAATTTACTTTCCTTTAATAAAGCACATTCTCCAATAAATTCTTGAAAAAAGAGTATATGGGGGACATTTTTTGAGTGTTAGCATGTCTGAAAATGACTTTACTTTGCCTTCTCCTTCATAGAGTATTTGGGGTATGGAGGAAGGTATGATATCCTATTTTATTTTCTAAAAGCCTCTTCTTATTTGGTCCTTTTTTTGTCGTCTTTTTATTTCATAGACCTAATATCTTCTCATTTTCTCTAATGTTCTGCTTCTTGAATTCTGTGCATTCTCTGTATTTCTTTTTTTCTAGTTTGCCTCTTTTCTTGCTTTTCATATGTGAGATGATCTTTAAATATTTAGTGATCCTTATTTTCTATTCTTATGAATGGAGAATGAAGCTAGCTGGATTTAACTATAAAATACTTGGCTTTGTTCATTGCCCTTTCCCACCCGAGGTCATTGTTGGGGTCATTAAATATCTCTAGAAAAGAATCCTTAATCTCTTGCCTGCAGTATAAACAAGGCTGCTAGAATTTCCATTTTCAGTGTGCAGATTACTTTTTATCTGTCTTTAGCCCAGCACCACGTTCCCCATCAAGTTCCAGAGTACAGAACTTACCAAATTCAATTTCTTTAGAAACTAAACCTCTTGTCTTCTGGGTCTGGGAACAAGAGAAGGGATCTAGAGGTTCTAAGTGCTACATGAAGTGTTTTCACCAGTTCTTTTGTTTTCACTGCTGTAACTTACCTCTGCCTACCTGAATTCTGTACACTTCTACTTCCTGAGCATTTCTAGGATCTGGTGGAGTAAACCTTATTTCAGTAGCCCTCTGTTCAGACACCCCATTTAAGCTTCCTCCAATCTGCAATAATGAATAGGTCTACCTAAGATCCAGCAGTAGCACTACTAGGTATTTGCCTCAAGAATACAAAAATATTAATTCAGAGGGATAAATGTCCCCCCACCCATCTTTATAGCAGCCTTATCTGCAATAGCCAAATTAGGGAAACAGCCCAAGTGTCCATTGACTGAAGAATAGATAATGAAGTTGTGGTGTACACACACACACACACACACACACACACACACACAATGGACTATTACTCAGCCATAAAAAATGAATGAAATCTTGCCTTTTGCAACAGCATGGATGGAGCTAGAAAGTATTAGTCTAAGTGAAATAAGTCAGAAAAAGACAAATGCCATATGATTTCACTCATATGTGGAATTCACAAAATAAAACAAATGAACATAGTGGGGAGAAAAGAGGGAGAGAGACAAACCAAGAAACAAACTCTTAACTATATAGAACAAACTAATGGTTACCAGAAGGGAAGGGTGTGAGAAGATGGGTTAAATAGGTGATGAGGATTAAAGAGTGCACTTGTGATGAGCACCAGGTGATGTGTGGAAGTATTGAATGAGTATATTATACACCCAAAATTAATATTACATTGTTTATTAACTAACTGGAATTTAAATAAAATTTTTTTTAAAAAAGAGAGATAGGTTTAAAAAATTGGGTAACACAGAAAGGAATATGATTTGTATCCTAATTTCCAGTTGCCAAATTAGAACTAAAGAATAAATAAATTGTATTATAAATGTAATTGCTGGGATTCTTTCCTTTACTTTTGAGAGAACTACTTTGGATGAGAATTTAAGTATTGTATATTAATTAATAGAACACAGTATTTTTATCAAATTTTAAAAGATTCTTAACATTTTGCAATTACTATATTAATACAGTATTTTTTCCAAAATATTTAGCAGCTGTTAAAGTCCTGTATAGTTAGTTTTCATCATTGTTATTGACTCAGAAAATTCTGTTACTCTAGTTCTGTGAACAAATAGAAGGAATAATTAACTGACACAATAGTCACTCTGTTAATCTAGTCTTACACTCTGCAACTAATGAATCAAATCTTTCAGGGAGTTTGTTTTCCCAAGTATGTGTAGCCAAAATAAAGAGAAGAGTTATCTCTTAATATTTACTTTTTGCTTATTAATTTAGAGCAACTCTCTAGGTTTGTCTTCATTTTAGAATTCAATATGGGTTGCCAGTGGATTACACTAAAAGCATTTTTTTTTAATTTCTCATCCAATATTGAAAGAAATAAGGTGGTGCCTAATTTTAGAAAACTGTTAGCATAAGTCACTTTTACTGTTTCTTTTTTTGTCTGTCCTTCCGTATGTAGTGCAAATTTGAGCTTGGCATTATTTTGCCCACCATGGTATCTTGTTTAATTATTTACCTGGATTATATACACTTTCAGAATCCTGTGTTCATTTAATATTGGAATGAGCATCATGACAAATAATCATAGACTTTTTTTTCTTCTTAATCTAGAGCGCTTTTTGATTATGACAAGACTAAAGACAGTGGCCTTCCCAGTCAGGGCTTGAACTTCAAATTTGGAGATATCCTCCATGTTATTAATGCTTCTGATGATGAGTGGTGGCAAGCCAGGCAGGTTACACCAGATGGAGAGAGTGATGAAGTTGGAGTAATTCCCAGTAAACGCAGGTAAATATAAGTCTGGTACAGTCTTACCACTTGAAAGTAGGGCAACATAAATAATTGTTGATTTTTAAAATCCTTTTACCAAGATGGTGGTGCTTGGTTTTCCATATTGTGTTTCACAATCATTTGATTTTGTTCACCTTATGTTGTAACCAGTGACGTAATTAAAGAATATGATGCCCCCAAAGGTTTTTAAATAACTTTGCCATGTATCTATACCATTGGAGGGAGAGAGATTTAAAAGCCTTTGTAGTTTTCTCATGTAGGTGGTGATGGAATCTTAAACTTTACATTTTTGATCATATGAATTGCCTCCTTTAGACTTAAAAAATGGAAGTGTAAATAAATGTGAAATGTTTAGAACTATCTTGTTACTTGCTTCACATCTTTTTTCTTGATTAATTTAGAAGTATTGGTACATTCACTGGTCTTTCCTCTTTGCTTTTAACCACTTATTATCGTGATTGATACTTACTGTCTACTGGAAAAGTAGTCAAGTATAGACATAGATAGGATGATCCCAATATAGAGAATCCTCTCTAAGGTCTACGAAATGCTGCTGAATGCCCCTACTTTTGTGAGAAATGGTATTAAAATGTCAGTTCGTAATTTCCCTGAAATAGCTTTTTTGTGAGATCTGATTTTACAAATCATTGCCTAAAAGCCTCTTTAAGTTTTAAGATAGCCAGCCAAAATTGGTAAAGAGACATTAGTGTTTAGTGTAGCTAGTTAATTCACTTCAGGTCAAGCTTATGATGGAATACACTTGTTCTGTTCTAATGAGTTGGATTTATACTTATTTTGTTAAGAGCCTCTGTAATTGATAAGTATGCCAAATCATGTACCTATTTATAAACCTCTACCTGTATATATTTGTATAACTGCTTGTAGAAGTTGAAGAGTAGGAATATTAAAATATTACCTAGATTTGTATTTGTGGTTTGGGGATTTATGACTGTTCTATGCTAGATCCATATATTTAGCAAGCTCCAGCTATTTGGCTAGATCTTATAAAGAGGCAACTCCTCTTTTAGCAATGCAGCCCTCAGCATAACTTTTCTCCTAGAATAGAACATAGTCTGCTTTAAATTCAGAAATGCTTCCTCTGTGCCTTGTTGAGTCAGTAAAAATCTCACATCTTAAATATCAAAGTCAGAGTTCCTAAAAATTGTCTTATCCTTTGGTACCTCATATCTCTCATAGGCTTTATGTGTGCCTGCAACTAATAAGAAAACACTGGCTTTGATGGAAAGAGATTCTTTTTATTTTGTACAAAAATTCTATAAAGTTGAATTTTGTGGGATTTTTTTGTTTTTTTATGTTTATTCATTTATTTATATAATTTTTCTTCCATAAGCTATAGTATGAAACCACAACTAATTATGCCGTTTCGTTCTTGAATGTATTCAAAACTTCTGTTTTCTTAAAACAGAACTATCCCTTTCTTAGACCTCTGTACTTCTAATAATAGCACAAGGAATTGTAGTTACTACAGTTCTTAGTTTTCTTTCAGGAATAGTATTTACAGTTAAGTACAATTTAAATCAATCAACTATTTAGTGAACAAGATAATGATGCGAAAACAAAGCCATTTTGAGTTGTAAACGTTTACTCACCAAATGTTAGTTTTGCAGTGCCCTCAGTAAGTACCTAGGCAGAATTATAAATTAGTTAATCATCTCATGGACTCTCTAATCATGTCACGGACTGTTCTAGCACAATAAAAACAAGTTTCAAATCCTTGACTACTAAGGTTCTTCTGTATCCACGATAAAACTATATAGCTAGATAATGAAGGAAATACAGTTATTCTCAACCTGTTGTGGTAAGTTTTTCTGCTATATACTAATATAATATCTATGTTGAAATTGAGGATTTATAAAAGCTTAATTTACAGGAAATTTTGCGAGGTTCATATTGGTATTACAATCTACATGAAACATTTGTTTTGATGTAGTTTTGTTGGCTTGCTTATTTTGAATACTTGGCACTTTAACAAGTTTCAAAATTCATAAGATCGAAAAGCTGTACAGGCTTCCTTATCTTAAGCTTGTTCCCTTGGCACCAATTTCACCTGTAGAGGGATAACTAAGGATAACTAAGATTACCAAGTCTTTGTATCTCCTTCCAAAGATACTTTAAAGTTTTTGTATACTGTAATTGGTTTCTTTCTGTATTTACACAAGTATATCACTGGAGCTAAATTTAATTTTTGTATTTCCCATTTTTTTATAAAAATGTCAGAGCTACAGAAAAGTAAGTAACAAGAGGAAGAATAGTACAAGAAACAATAGTACAAGAAATCCACATATCCTTCACCTACTTTTACCAGTTGTTAACATTTTGCCTTATTTGTTCACTCTCTTATGCTTAATTTTTGGCATATGTGTATGCCCCATGCTAAGCTAATATTTAAACAATAACAAAAAAAAAAACCCAAAATCTGGCAAATTGCTTAATTCAGAAGTGGTTCCTCATAATAATTTTAATATAATTATGGAATTGAGTACATTTATAAGTACACATGTACTGTATTTTGATACTTCACAAGTGGTTTTGTTTCATAATAAAATGAGCCCTATATTTCATTTTAGAAATTATAATTAATTTTGGGATGCAAACCTAGATGACTTCTGAAGACTTTAGTATATAAAAGTGCCCTATATTAAAGTATCAGTTTTAATGATTTCTAGTTAGGCCCTTAGATATTTCAGTATACTTTAAAAATAGCATTCTATACTTTGACAGAGTTGAGAAGAAAGAACGAGCCCGGTTAAAAACAGTGAAATTTAATTCTAAAACAAGAGGAGATAAAGGGGTAAGTATATGAAATTTCATATTTCTAGATATTAGTAATTGAGGATAGTAGGTTTTTTCTTAATTCTTGCTGGAAATACATGATTAAAATTAGAAGGATTTTGCTGTAAGAGTTAACCATCAACAGGTGTTGTTATGGTGCTTTCGCATAGTAGATACTGAAGTAATTTAAGTATTACTGAAGTAATTTAATTTATTAAATTAAAGCAGTCATTTTACAGACGTTTTTCAATTAAGTTATTTATTTTGAGAGAGAGAGAGCACGCGTGAGAAGGGGGAGGGGCAGAGAGGGACAGAGAGAGAGAAAGAATCCCAGGCAGGCTCTGCACCATCAGCACAGAGGCCAGTGCGGGCCTCAAACTCACGAACTGTGAGATCATGACCTGAGCCAAAATTAAGAGTGGGACTAAGTCATCCAGGGACCCCTCATTTCATATATTCTTAATATACTTTGGTGAGGTTATTTATACAAGTGAAATAAATTCAGCCTTCATTCAGATGTCCAGTTAGAAACTTGTATCATCAGTATTAATCATGCAGCTAATTTAATAATACATGTTCTGAGATAATATGCCCCAAAATATTAACTAGGTCATAATGTAAGTTTACAGGTTTTTGTAAGTTAATTTGTGGAAATTTTTTATTGCCCTTCTTTGTGCCTAATATAATTTATTAAGGAAAACCCATGCTTTAAATATTTGAATCAATATGAATTTTTATTTTGAGGAAATAAAGAGACAGTCAAGAGGGGGAATTATAGATGGTCAAGAAATACTTGTAAACTCTTTCATATATAATTTTAAATGTGTTTTTGTTTTCATTGTTAAATTCTGCTTAAATATAATGGATGCCCATAGATGAAGGAGCTATTATAGGCTTTGTCCTGTATTATGTATGTAATTACTACAACAGAATATTGTAGCAATAAGCCTAAAGAAATAAGCTGAACATATATGTTGTCTTGAAATACTATTCATAGGAATGTTTTATGTTTGGGTTTTTTTCTTTTTTGATCTAACACAAGTTTTATCATCTTTTGATCATATCTCAAATGAATGTGGGAAGTTAACTCAACAAATTTTAATTAACCCTGTCATTTGTGCTTCTCTGATAAAACTAAGCACATAAACTTAAAGCCTTTAAGATAAATATCCTTGATCAAAGAAGTTAAATCTAAGTAAATTATATAATTTATTCAGTTATTTTAGAAATGATAAATTAGTTTAAAATTGTAGCTTTCAGAAAATAAAAAATTACATAGTGTGATCTGAAGCAATATGTAAAATAGAAATTTGGGAGAAGAAAAAAATCCCAAGTAAATGCTCAGGATTTGCTTTTTGTGCTTATTTTATATATGTCTTTAAAAATAACTTAGTAAAATACACTGTCAATGTATTGAAAAAGAGGTTGCATGTTGTAACTTTTCTTTCATACTGTAAGAAGTTAACTGAATTAACGACATATTTAAATCTTAGTCTTGTTTGTTGACTGTAACCAACTTTATACCCAGTCACTGTGTTCTAACACAGCACCAAAAGTATGCATGATACTGAGTGGGGTAAAAATACGCTTGCCATTGATACAGAACTGCATTCCTTTCCGTAATACCATTTCCCATTCTAAGTTCTTTTCCTTTCCTTAAATGGTGGTTTATGGACTTATTTCCACTACAGACTTATAACATTTCAGTTTCTCATTAACATTTTTAACATTCATTTAGCTATTTTGGCAATACCACATATAGAAATTATGTATTTAATATATATATATCATGAATTTGTGATATTTTATCAGTTCTTATATTTATTACACTCTGTCTTTCCTGCAGTGTAGCATAAATAACAATAAGTAATTAAACAGTATTTTGTATTGAAAATGTAGACAAACTGGAGGTAGTATGTTTCTTCAGTTTTATGTTTTCCCTACACATATTTGTCTTCTTTGCTTTGTGCTATTTTCACTTTTAATAAATTCTTCACCTGGAGGATGTTAAGTGTAATACAATTAATTCTTTTCTTAACTAACAGCATTTCTTTCTGTTCTCTATTATGATATCTTTATGATATCTCATTTTGGCTAACTGCAAAGATACCAAAAATCAAAACATTTTAAACTTCATGTTTCTTTTGGTTGTTTGCTGTGAAACTGACTCTGACCACTATATATGCAGTAAGAGGGACAAATGAATACCTTTTATTAAAAACATATCAGTTTTATGAGATACCATAAAAATTATTACTAGATTCAATGATTGTCATGAACAAAAAGATTTAGTCCTTCCCTAAATTAGATTACCATGAATTTTTCTCTATTGAAACATAACTTTTCTTCTATTTTTCTTTTCTTAAAATTTGGATTCAAGAAAATATTTTTATTTAAATAATGCTACTTGACAGTTTATAAAATAAAAGTCCTTATTTCTTGACAGAATTACTCTCATCAACTTAATTTTTAAATTCTGCTTAGAGTTATCAGAGCCTTCGATTTTTAGGATTGAAATTAAGACAGTCTGTTGAACTAATGAACTATGAGTTTATTAATCTTGAATTATTGATATGAAAAGGTAAAAATGAAAGTTTAATATTTCCATTAAGATTTCTAACAAAATAAATTCTTTCAAGCAACAGAATTTGCGCAATAATTACTTTAATCTACCTCAGCATCTTAATCACCTAGCATCACATGCTTAAAAAATACAGGCATGCTAAAACATACTGCCTGGTGTGGATATACTTCAAAATAATGATAGCATTTTTAAGACATGGATTGAATCAAGAAAAGTCAGAACAAGATTTCCATCCTTTATATCATTCCTGCTTCAAAAAAGTAGCAATGGTTCCTAGTGTCATTGGTAGGTGAGGCCATGTCCTTCAAGACGTGGATGTCTGTGACAGAAATTACAAAAGAAATTATTCCTCTTTAATAGCATCATCTTTATGCTACATGGCTTTAAATCTGAAGGCACAAATGGGGACACTGAAGAAGGGAAAAAAACCTATTTCCAACATCTGTGCAATAAGGGACATCAAATCAACTGTGCAACTCTTCCATTGTAGTTCTGTATAAACTATTAGAATCTTTTTTTTTTTAACTATTAGAATCTTCTTTTTTTAATGTTTATTTTTGAAAGAAAGAGGGAGCATGAGTTGGGGAGGGACAGACAGACGGTTGGTGGGGGGGCGGCGGCACAGAGGATCTAAAGCAGGCTCTGCACTGAAAGCAGAGAACCTGATGCGGGGCTCTAACTGTGAGATCATGACCTGAGCCAAAATTGGATGCTTAATGAATTGAGCCACCCAGGTTCCCCAAAACTATTAGAATCTTAATTGCCTTTTTGGCTTTTATATAGGCACCAAGCTTTTTATCCTCTATTCAGGATATGGTGCCAATTAATTAAATATGGTTCTAGTTTATTTATATATACTTTTAAAAATAGATAAATATAGTAGAGCTTAAAGACAAATAAATCAGTTATGATGGCATTCAAGTTGACCAGGAGAGTTCTGACTCTTCTTTTTTGGTTAGATAGCATCAGTAAATCTTTTGCTGCATTCTGTGTGGTTGACGGACCCCTCTTAGTTTTCTTCTCATTTCTGAATCATACCATAAACACTCAGTTATCTCCTTTTCTCTTCCAAAAAAAAAGATTAATTGTTTTTAAGTATTCAGCACTAGCAACCTTATCACTAGTTTTGGTTCTTTTTTTAATAGTGACTTTTTGTTAGTTCATTGGAGCCACAAAAAGGGGGAGGGGGAAAATATGCTCAAACCAAAGGGAAAGGAAGATTACTACTGCATATAAAAAATATTTGAATAGCTAGAGTAACAATCTAAAATTACTTTTGCTATAGAGCACCTCATGCCTGGAAATCTAGAAAAATATGGATTGATAAGAACATATGTTAATTTGGGTCATACTGTAGTAGTAACTAATCTGAATTACTCTTCCTTTTTTTATCAAGTAGCACTTATTCAGTATTTTTAGGTATTATTGAATTACACTGTAAATTTTTCAGTATTTTCAGTTATGAAACATTAGAATTAGAGGAGTTAATACAAAATTAAAAATTCACTTTATTTGTGATTAAAGTAAAATTCATATACAAACTGCACACTGTGGTCACAAGAGTCAGCTTCCACAGAGCTGCTAGGCTGGGCCTTTGTACACACAGATAGTAGACATCCCTTTGTTTTGCCCCTCCTTCTCTTCTTCAGCAGTCATTCAATGACAAGCGTAAAAAGAACCTCTTTTCCCGAAAATTCCCCTTCTACAAGAACAAGGACCAGAGTGAGCAGGAAACAAGTGATGCTGACCGTAAGTATGTGGATCCAGTGGTCAACTGAAAATAAATGTAGAGGGACCTACTGCCCTGCAGTTGGTTGTTACCATGGAGACAGTTTCAAGAGCTGCAACAGGTTACTAATTGTCTTAACCAGGGGCAATCTTAACAGACATAAATTAACTTCTATACCAATCTTAACTTTTTCTGGTACCTTAGGAATTCATAATTTAAAGTAAATATTTTTTTTAAGTTACGTGTTTACAATAGAATCATTTGATGTAAGGGTTCTTGGAAGAAACAGTATACTTTAAAGAATATTTTAGAGAAAAACTATGGATACCCGAGAATCTACTTACTGATTTCTAGGTATAACATTGACAGTCTTTGGTAATAGATCTTCTGGAATCGTTCCATTTTATCCTACATCTTCATTATATGTAGACAATCTGAATTTTACTTTTAAAATATCAAGAAATGATTTCAAATTTTGCTTCTCTACCCTAATCAGCCTCTAAGCTAGAACTTCCATTCCTTTAGTAGGTTACATTCAGCTGCTAGCTTATTTCAAACTTTCAGAAATCTACAAAAATGCTCTAAAATATGTGCACCTGTAATGGTCTTGGAACTGTCTCTTATTGTAGCACCAATTTTATGCATTACTGACAACTATTTTCTTTGATTATCTTTTTATTGCTTGCTCTCTGGGAACTACTCTCTACAGGAGATCCCTGACGACATGGGATCAAAAGGCCTGAGTAAGTGATCAAAATACTCCCAAGTTAATTTTTAACCTCCATCTACAGATCTACCTTTTTCAGATACATTTTGAGATTCATGGTAGTGCCTTTCTGGCATGAGGAGGTATATGATTTAGATTGCTTTTAGACTTTTCATGTTAATGTGCTTGGGATTTTTACTTCTATAATACATACTTTTTGTTTTTCTAATGCTCCATTTTTCATATGTCATTTGAAAAACTGCTCATAACTACATTTTCCTTTTGTAATTTTCACAGTGATTACTTCTGCTAGGTTCTTTTTTTTTAATAAAAGACTTTTAAGCTTTTGAAAAGAATACTACCTGCCCTCATTAGAATGTAGAAAATAATCTTCCTTGCAGTTTTATATCCGCCTGGTTTTTCTGTTAAAACAAGTTAAAATCACTTTGTTTCTGTGTTAGAAGAGCATTGCTATAATGTGAGACTATAAAATACAATGGATCTTTATAGAGAAGAATGTGGACCTCAAGTTGAAGTAGCAGTCTATGGGGGGGGGGGGGGGGGGGCTTACAAATGTGTTTTTTGTTTTTTTTTTTTTTTGTTTTTTTTTTTTTGTGAGAGAGAGAGAGATAGAGCATGAGCAGGGGAGGAGCAGAGGGAGAGAGGGAGACACAGAATCTGAAGCAGGCTCCAGGCTCTGAGCTGTCAGCACAGAGCCTGATGTGGGGCTCGAACTCACGAACCGTGAGATCATGACCCAAGCTGAAGTCAGATGCTTAACTGACTGAGCCACCCAGGTGCCCCACATCTGTTTTTAAAGGAGATTGTAAATTATGAAAAGAATTACAAGAAATATTATCCTTTATTTTTCCTTTAACCAAGACGTCGGTGTTTTTGGTTTTTGTTGTGTTGTTCTTATTTAATTTTCTAACTAGTATTTAATTTTCATATAAAACTTAGTAGAGAGTCTGATATATAGGAGTCATTCAGTAAATATCGGAGCCAATGGATGAAACAAGGCATTTTTTAGCAAACAAAATTTTAAATTTAGGTGTTCTCAAATTGATTAAATATGAACGTTTACCAAATATTACTAAGTTATTTTAGGTGACAGTGACTCATAGAGGTAATATTTTGAGCTAAAGTTTCCTAGATAGTTCTTTCAATTTGGATTATTAAGCATTTTGAAGACTTATTTCTTTGTAACTCATTGTTCATTAAGGATATAACCAACATCTTTTAACTTTCTAAGATCTACATTAATAAACATTATATTTCGTAGAAGGTTTTTTCCCTGATTTATGCTAACTTTATACTGCAATCTTAATCTGAAGTGAAAGTACTCAACTTTTATTTCAACCTTAACGATTAAAGGTTTGTATTAGATTGAAGGCAGTATGCTTTATGTGTAATTATTTCTATACAGACACAGTATGTTATTTTTGCATGTGCCTTTGTAGGATTTGTCAAGAGCCACAAATTTACTATCGCTAGTGGCACCCTTTTTAAATCTTTTACCTTTGGAGAATATAATCAGTAAAAATCTTTAAAACTGGAAAGTATTTCCATAGATTGTTAATGCTATAGAATTTGAGAATGATATATTTTAGAGATGGTATGAATCAGCATAAGGATCCACAGATTTTTTAATATCTGTTGAATCATCAGAGACCTGTGGAAAACTCCTTGAAAAGGAACTAAATGAAGAATTTGTTTCCCATATTGAAACTGTTATGATGGATGATAATTACACCTTCACCACATCTTATTTCCATCTCTCATTTTGATGTTTGGGACTTGAGAAGAGAAATAAATGAAAAACAGTAACTGATTATGAGACAATGTCATTTCTAAAAGGGTTTAATTTTCCGGATGGCAACTTAAGATTCCCTTGAATAATAGGTTTTGTGCTTCATTTCACAGAAACTAAAATAATTTATTCATCTGGTAACTTGATGAGCAAATCTAGAAGATTTTATTTGGAAAAAACTGAGGGAGACAGGAAAATACGAGTAAAATTCTAAACCTCAATATGATGGCAGTTACCACATGAAATAGATGACTAGCAGTTAACAAGGTCCCCATTATTACACAACAGAAAATTCTGGGAAAAGCGTGGTTAGGGATGTTATTTGTAGCCTCAGTAATCTGTATTCTAAAGTTCCGAATACAGGAAATAAACTTAAGCAAAATCCTGTGAGGTTTTAGTATGAAGAAATAAATGTGACCTCTATAGGTATTCAGGACTTGTTGGAATAGGACTCATGAAGGGACTGAGAACAAAAAGCATAAATTATTTCAGAGAAACAAACCCATTGAAGAAATGTGGAATAACACTGAATATCAAGAAAGATGTACATCTACATGTAATTTTACATAACCTGTGAAAAATAATGTATTTAATTGAAGAAGAAAAAGAAAAAAGTGATAACCTAGAATACTTTTCATAGACATGAACTTCAAATGATTTTACAAAGAAGACAATCAAATTATTGATTTGCCCTGTTGAGAGTACAGGAAACAATGAGAGAATTTACCTTTCTAATCCTAATTTTGACTAACAGAACTAAGTAGAATATGATGGAAGTCTGAGAGAATGCAAGTAAATCATCATAGCTTGTGAAAAGCTAGAAATAGAAATGTGTGCAGCTTGTATGCTTTAAGAAGGCAACTTTGGAAAAGGTCAGAAAGAAAAAAGTAAGATTCCTTTAACAGATACTAAAAGGAAATAAGTTCAGGAGGGGCTGTATAAGGTGCTCAGAAGTGAAATCATGATGCAGTTTCAGACAAGGTTTGTACCTTTTAAATGAAGGTCAATTTTTATAGCTTTCCATTTTGTAGAACGCCTCAAAAACTCAGGCACATAGGAAAGAGATACGTAATGGGAAGCCTTTCTTCTCATCTCAAAGACTCATTTCAGCAAAGTTGTGCAGAGCTCTTAGATGCCAAAACCAGAATTACTTTTATTTGTGTAAAGAATAAGTGTAAGAATGGGAGTATTGCTTGAGATGGATGATGTGTAGTAGAGCAAAGAGAAAAGACATATATGATACATTCTCAGGAAGAGATGTCTGATTAGAAAGGTGAGACTGGATTTAGAGAGATTTGAAATGGCTGTGGTCATCAAACATCAAAATCAAAATTAAAACTTGAAGAAGAATATATTTATACCATGTATGGCAAAGGGATATCTTTGCACTACACATTTCTGACAGATCACTAAGAAATAGATTCTCTCTTCATTAGGTAACTAAACAAGGGATGTGAGAAGAATGCTAAAACAATAACAAGTGAAATAAGCATCCAAAATGACAGTTTTTACCCATCTTCTTGACAGACATTTCTTTTAAAGAAAAACCCAGTGGTAGAGTTCCGGGGAATGAGTACATTCAATATGTTATAATTATGTGTATTTGAAAAAGCATATCTTTTGACCTACTAATTCCTCTTCAAGGAATTTATCCTAAAGATGTAATCAGAGATGGTAATAAAGGCTTATACATCAGGATCTTTATTTTAATTTTATTCAGAAACTACAGTCAAAAAATTTTTGAAACCATCCTAAAATGTCTTACATTTGGGAAGTGGTTAATGAAGTATGATTGTCTATACTTTGTAATATTGTATAGCCATTGAAAATCATATTAAAACATATGACATGGGGAAATGTTCATAATGTGAATGAAAAAAGTAAAATGTGAAACTACATATATCATCTCAGGTTTTTTTTAATGTTTATGTATTTTTGAGAGAAAGAGATCGCAAGCAAGGAAGGGATGGGGGGGGCGGGGCGGACAGAGGATCCAAAGTAAGCTTCGTGCTGACAGCAGAGATCCCAATGCAGGGCTCAGACTCACTAACCATGAGATCATAACCTGAACTGAAGTCATACACTTAACCAACTGAGCCACTGGGGCACCCCTATTGTCTCAAATTTGTAAATAAACATATATTTAGGGCTATTTGGAATAGTGTTGCTTTGAACAATATTGTAGATGTCTGTTGGTCAACACATATATATCTTTCTGATGGGGAAATACCTGGGAAAGGAATTGGTAGGTCATAGATACATACATCTGTTCAGCTTTGGTAGGTACTGCAAGTAGTTTTCCATAGTGGCTGTACCAATTTTGCCACCCCCAGTAGTGTATGAGTTCTAGTTGCTACATATCTTCTGTGTGTTTGGCATATCTTTTTTTTTCATTTTAGCCATTCTGATGTATGGTAGGGATATCCATTGTGGCTTATTTTGCATTTCCTTGATAAGTAATAAACTTGGACACCTTTTCATATGTTTATTGGATATTTGAGTACCTTTTTGTGATGAAGTTCCTTTAAAAATACAATTTTTAGGGGCACCTGGGTGGCTCAGTCGGTTAAGCATCTGATTCAGCTCAGGTCATAAACTTGCGGCTTGTGCGTCGGGCTCTGTGCTGACAACTCAGAGCCCAGAGCCTGCTTCAGATTCTTTGTCTACCTCTCTTTCTGTTCCTCCCCTACTTGCACTCTGTCTCTCTCTGTCTCTCTGTCTCTCTCTCTCTCTCACTCAAAAATAAATAAAGACTAAAAATATATATATATATATATGCTAGTTTTAGTTATCAGGAAGAAAGCATTTTACCTTTCTAATAAATTCTCAAGCAGTGATGATGGTGCTATTCCACGAGCCATGCTTTGAACAGCAAGATTTTATTGTAGAGTTACATAAAAGGATACTTGAAAGAACTTGAAGAATTTCATTGCCTAACGACTGTTGGTAATCTTAGAGAATTTGAGATGAGTAGGAGAATTCCCCAGAAAAGACAGAAAATAGATACGTAGTAACTTTAACTTTTTGCTATATAACATGTCAAATATATTCAATAATAGAAGAATAGTAAAATTAACCCTGTAAGTATTCATTTACCCAACTTCTATAATTGTCAGACTCATGTTTAATTTTGTTTCTTCTTTACTCCTACTTACTATCTTTCACTCACTCCATTACAGTAACTAATGTTTCTTTCTTTTACGTATTAGAGATTGTAGAGTGTAATACCAATTCTAATATAAATTTAAGATTTTTTTAATGTGTCATTCCTACTCTGGGAATGAATTTAAGGAAATAGGACAAGAGGTAAAAATAATTATTGATGTTGATGGAAAACAGCTTAAAGCAAACTAAAATGTCTAAGTAATAAGTAGTAAGGTAAATTAGGATTTATCAGTTCAATAGAATGTTATACAATTTAAAATGATTGTTTTGAAGTACATGTGGTAACAAGAAAAGAAAATTTTTTTAATATAATTTATTGTCAAATTGGCTAACATACAGCGTGTAAAGTGTGCTCTTGGTTTTGGGGGTAGATTCCCATGGTTCATCGCTTACATACAACACCCAATGCTCATTCCAACAAGTGCCCTACTCAGTGCCCATCACCCATTTTCCCCTCTCCCCTCCCCCCACTCTCTGGTCAACCCTCAGTTTGTTCTCTGTATTTAAGAGTCTCTTACAGTTTGCCTCCCTCCCTCACTGTTTGTAACTATTTTTTCCCCTTCCTTTCTCCCATGGTCTTCTGTTAAGTTTCTCAAGATCCACATATGAGTGAAAACATATGATATCTCTTTCTCTGGCTGACTCATTTCACTCAGCATAACACCTTCCAGTTTGATCCACTTTGCTGCAGATGGCATGATTTCATTCTTTCTCATTGCCAAGTAGTAGTCCACTGTATATATAAACCACATCATCTTTATCCATTCATCAGTTGATGGTCATTTAGGGTCTTTCCATAATTTGGTTATTGTTGAAAGCGCTGCTGTAGACATTGGGGTACATGTGCCCCTGTGAATCAGCAGTCCTGTATCCTTTGAATAAATTTCTAGTAGTGCTCTTGCTGGGTCATAGGGTAGTTCTATGTTTAATTTTTTGAGGAACCTCCACACTGCTTTCCAGAGCAGCTGCACCAGTTTGCATTCCCACCAACAGTGCAAGAGGGTTCCCATTTCTCCACATACTTGCCAGCATCTATCGTTTCCTGAGTTGTTAATTTTAGCCACTCTGACTGGTGTGAGGTGGTATCTCAGTGTGGTTTTGACTTGTATTACAAGAGAAGGAATTTTTAAATATAAACTTTTAAAAAACGTTTTACATATGCTTGTCATATATTATTTGATTTTACTTATAATTTTTAATGTCCTGCTGTATTTAAAATATATATAATAAGAAGGAAGTTATGTCCTTGTACCTGAAACTAACACAACATTGTATGTCAACTGTACTGCAATTATAAAAGGAAGAAAGAAAATTATACCTTGTCTTTGCAGGTTAGAATAACAGACGTAATTTTCAATGTGACAGTAGTTCAAGAACTGTTATCTTATTTTAAGTCTTAAATTCTACCATTCTCTGAACTTTTCAGTAGTGCCTCTTGATTTTACGTGGTATGATACAGCAGATATTTCTCTTCCAGCTCTTTTCTTATCCTTTAAAAATGTTTTCCCGTGCTTCACATAAGAAATTTAGATTTCCCTCTCTCCTGTGGAAAATTTTGTTTTTTAATTTTATAAATAAAATTACTTTTTTTTAATTCATGGGAGATACTTACTGAGAGAACATTCAAAATTACATTTGCATGGGAAGAGTGCCTGGTGTTTACTGAACAATCAAGTTATGAAATGAGGTCACTCTCAAGGAGAGGCCAGGCAATTTGCGAGTAGGTGTATTTGCTTTATCTTTTGATTGCAAAGCAGCCGTTGTCAGTTTTATCAAAACCGCATTTCTCAGAAACACTAGTCTATTTTAAAATACAAGCCTACTTTCTAGAATTCCCTTCCATTTGACTTTTTTTTGAGGCATCTGAATCTATGACATCTAAAATGCTTTATATGATCTCAAAAACATGGATTTTCATTTCTCTACAGGAACAAGAAAGAAGCTGAACTAAAAGCAAGATCATTTCTTTTTTAAGACATTCCTTCATTAAAATGGCCATCTGTTTGGTCAAATACAACTTTTCTCTTTTTGGGTTCTGTGTCTACATTTGGACTAGGATCACTTTGCCCTCTTTGTCATATTCTACTTGATATTTGTCATAGATTTTGTTTGTAATCTGTGTTGTACAAAAATGGAGCATTTTCCTTAATTACAGGTTTTTTTTTCCTTCCTAATTCATACTTATTTGAAAAAAACAAAATTTTCAAGGAAAATCAAAAATGACTTTTAAAAATGGAGTATGTGATTTATATCGCAATATTTTGTAATGTCATCTTGTGTTTATCTTGATAATTTGCTTTTTTTAAACTCATGACACTTTTCTTTATTTTTTCCATTGTCCTGCAATTTCAGAGCATATAACTTCTAATGCCAGCGATAGTGAAAGTAGTTACCGTAAGTGTTTTAAGTTACTTGTTCTTTTGTAATCACAAGTAATACATACCCTTTGGGAGTTTTTGCCTTAGTGATGTGTTCTAAAAACAAAATCAGATGCGTAATACTTTAAAATCAGGGAGAGCCAAGTAAAAGTCTGTACTTCAGAAATAAAGTCCTATATGTACAACAGATAATTTCCAAAAATTTATAAAATTCTAAAATCCTTTTTACAAACAGTACTATTTGTATGCACAGTACACTTATATGTATGTATCTTTTACAAGAAAAAAATCTGGTTAAATGAGGGATAAACTTGTATTTTGCCATTTTCTTTAGTAATTTTGTTTTTAATATGAGCATTAAAATGTTTTTAAGTAATGCTAAATTTTTGTTAGCTTTATGTCCTTTTTTATTCTTTGTCACCAGTTCTGGGTTAACTGTTCTGGGTTAAGTTATTATTTATTACCAGCATCTGGTGAACATACACGATGAAGGAAAATTTTTCAACAGTTGCTCAAACAATAATACTGATTTCTTTCTGGTGTACTGTGTTACATTCTTGGTATCATATTGCTAAGTGAACTATGCAAGCATGTGAAGTTTTTTTTAACAGATTTGGGCATGGGAGTAACAGGGGGAGTGCATGAATTTATCAGTTGTGGTACCGTAAAAATTAAAATTGCTTTTCTAACTTTTTTTTTTTTACTGCTGTCTAATGTGAAAGTAATCTTGATTACAGATGAGTATGGCTGCTCAAAAGGTCCATCCTGTTAATATCAGTCTCTGATATTTTTTCATGTTGACAATATATACTTTTAACCCTCATTCATTTCATTGGTTGTTATTTTTTGCATAATAGTTACATAACAATTTTCTTTTTTTTGGTATGGGAATGTGATTTCTTATTAGTGTTTTATTAATGTGTAATCAGAACTCACCATAGAGCAGTTGAGTAGCTTTCTAGTCTAAAAAGAGGTAATGAAAGTATATACTGTCTGTCTCACCATTTGCATGAATTGTTAGGTGTGGAATATTCAAATTGCATGTTTTTGCTAATATATAAACCATGTTTTACAGTACTTTAAAAAGCAGCTTGTAAGTATGTATTTTATACATTATGATAATAAATAAAACAGTGAAATACACTTTTAAAGCAGTGAAATATACTTTTAAAGCCAGTATATGAATTTAAAAGCTCTACAGCTGCATACATGTAATATAAACCAGTGACAAATTTAATGAAAAGGTTGCTATAGAATCTTGATAATCAAGGGGAATATCCTCAAATATATTATACAACATTGATTGTTTTTATTGAACTGCTTGAAGTAACAGTCCTTCCTAGTTTGTTTTCTATACGTGTGTGTGTGTGTGTGTGTGTGTGTGTGTGTGTGTGTGTGTGTGTGTATGTGTGCTAAGAATCCCAGGAATTTTTAACTCTCTCTTTAGTTCATTTTGCTGAGTGAAGATATAATTTGTAGACTTTTTTTTATTGAGGATATTCTTAAGCTCTAAGCCTTTAATCTTAAAGGACTTAACTTCTGAATTCAAATCAAAGCAAAATATATTTTCTGTCTATGTGATTCATAGTTAGAAGGGAAGGATTTAGTTTTAGTTAAAGCTTTTTTTTTAATTGGCTTTATTAAGCAATTCATGAATTGAGCAGCATCCCATCTAGTAGTAGAAGGGAGTACCCTTATCTAAAGCTTTTTTAAACTCATTTTTTTGTTTTAATATTGTTTTTCCTTTTTTTTTTTTTTTTTTTTTTTTTTAATTATAGCATGGGAGAGGGGCAGGGAGACAAAGGGAGGGCATCTTAAGCATCTCCACACAGAGCGTGGAGCCAGACATGGAGCTTGATCCCACAACCCCAGGATTATGACCTGATCCAAAATCAAGAGTTGGGACACTCAACCAGCTGAGCCACACAGGCACCGCTAAACTCACTTTAAATGTTATATATATATTATTTTTTCACTTTTTTAATGTTTATTTCTGAGAGAGAGAGAGAGAGAGAGAGAGACACACAAGCATGAGTGGGGGAGGGGCAGAAAGAAGGAGGCACAGAATCAGAAGCAGGCTCCAGGCTTCGAGCTTTCAGCACAGAGCCTGACGCAGGGCTCGAACCCAAAAACCACAAGATTATGACCTGAGCCAAAGTCAGATGCTTAACTGACTGAGCCACCCAGGTGCCCCATAAATGTTATATTTTTAATTGAATAAATGAATTATTAGAACAATTAGTGAATTTTTTTTTACCAGTAAAATACTGACTATAGTTTTACCTTTATATTAAATTTTTTATTATAATCATAATTATAAAAAAATAAATATATCCTGTTAAATATTGTATCTGGTGGGACCAAAAGAACAACATATTCTTAATAGCAGTAAATTGCATAAATATGCATATATGTAGAACTGTTCTTTAAAAAGTTAATCTTTAAGAGACTTAATAGTTCTCAGCTTCTGAATAAAAATTAATATCACATGCTTGACATCACAAATAAGATTTTAAATAGATCTAATGATAGTTTAAAACACAGAATAACAGAAAAGTAGTTGTTAAATAGCACATTTATACTTTGTTTTTACATTTATCAAACTTATGACTTTATAACTTGCCACTTTTTTTTTTTTTTTTTTTTTTTTACTAAATCTTGCCGGAAATAATTCACAAAGTACATCTTTGCTGTTTTCTCAGGAAAGTGCCAGTAATTTATATGTTATGTATGACGAATTAAATTAGCATTAGTTATCTTAATAGATTTTCTCATCTGTATTTCAACTTTCTAATAGGTGGTCAAGAAGAATATGTCTTATCTTATGAGCCAGTGAATCAACAAGAAGGTTTGTGAAGTCTGTTGATTTATAATCTAATAGAAAAATATACTTCTTACTTTAGAAAATAGGCTAACTTACACCTCAAAATAATGTTTATTAGAATTTTGCTATATTTTTTCTATAAATATAGAAATTTGCTATATGTATCTTGTGAAGTGTGGTTTAGTTTACAGTGTTAGAATTTAGTCATTTTGTATTAGCTGTTTTATATTGCTATTTTATTTTCTTTTTATTTATTTATTTTTTATTATTTTTTTTTTAATTTTTTTTTTTAACGTTTATTTATTTTTGAGACAGAGAGAGACAGAGCATGAACGGGGGAGGAGCAGAGAGAGAGGGAGACACAGAATCGGAAGCAGGCTCCAGGCTCTGGGCCATCAGCCCAGAGCCCGATGTGGGGCTCGAACTCACGGACCGTGAGATCGTGACCTAAGTTGAAGTCGGATGCTTAACCGACTGAGCCACCCAGGCGCCCCGCTATTTTATTTTCTAAGCAGCTTCTTTCCAGTGTTTATGATAGGGTCACTGTCCTTCAGTGACCCTTGTTCAAAATTTTGTAAACATCTTTGATCTTTCTCTGTTTTCATCTCCCTTGTCCAGTCAGTTTCTAGGTCCTATTTATCCTTCTCTCATTATCTTCCTTATTTATAACCTTCTTTTCATCCCTCCTACCATAATTCTGATCCTATCAATCTCCCTGCTTTTAGCATAATCCTTTACAATCCAGTGTAAGGTATCATCCACTTCTATTAAATCATCTTTCTAGATCACTCCTGTAATTATATCACTTCTTACACCCAGTTTCTTTTTTGCCCTTCTTTGATCTGCTTCCTAACAATTCCTACTTCAGAAAGGATCAGTAAACACTAAACTGGTGTTTTCTCATTTGTAATGAGATGATACTAGCATTGTAGAGAAACACTATCTGCTAAATTCTGAATTTAACTTGGTTGAATTGCCAAGTTTATGACTTCTAATGGGAGATTAACTTAAGTTTAAGATCTGAAAAGTGTATAAACTAGCAAGTTAAGCATCATTGATGGAGAAAGAAAAAAATATTCTTTATAACATTTAAAGATATTTTTATTCTCTGGTGAAATACATTGATGTTTGTTGAGTGTTTATTCCTTTTAACATGCAGTTTATCTTTACAGTTAATTATACTCGACCAGTGATCATATTGGGACCTATGAAAGACAGGATAAATGATGACTTGATCTCTGAATTTCCTGACAAATTTGGATCATGTGTTCCTCGTAAGTAAGCCACATAAATATTCTTAATTATTGTTCTTAACATTTTGTCACCATGTGTCGTAAAAGCAAACATTACCGTTTTTAATGGTTTATACTAAGTTATCAGTTATTCCTCCATATTGTCCCTTTTTAAGTTTCAATTAATCGCTGTTGTGTTAAACTTAACAAAACATTATTTAAGAGAAAATGGATTTGTTATGTTTGTTAATACTAAACACTTCAAGTTATTTTCTTTTAAAGATACAACTAGACCAAAACGAGACTATGAGGTAGATGGAAGAGATTATCATTTTGTGACTTCAAGAGAGCAGATGGAAAAAGATATCCAGGAGCATAAATTTATTGAAGCTGGCCAGTATAATAACCATCTGTATGGAACAAGTGTCCAGTCTGTGCGGGAAGTAGCAGAAAAGGTAAGCACCATGGGCACCTGGCTGGCTCAGTCGGTAAAGCAGGTGACTCTTGATCTCAGGGTTATAAGTTCAAGCCCTATGTTAGATGTAGAGATTACTTAAAAATAAAAACTTAAAAAAAAACGTACCAGAGCAATTCGAGAATATAGTTTCTAATCAGATGTGCCTTTGACAGTATAAAAGAATGATGGGATAGAAACTTCTAATTCATATTTTTGAAAAAGTATAGGCTAAATATTGTAGCATTGATCATTTTAATATTATGAATTCAACTAAATACTTAATTTTAGATGACTTAGAAAAATACATAAAGTAGGTAAGGAAGATCAACAAAGAAAATGAGGACAGAAATGGTAACATGAATCTAAGAAGGGAGGTTGTTCTTATAAGGTCCTATACATTTGCTATACATAGACCTTGTATTTGGCAATAGCTTTCCAAATGTCTAGCATAATTAAAGAACTAAGACTAGCAATGTTCATTAATAACAATGAACCAGATGTTTAAGTATAGTTGTTCTTGTACTAAGACGAAATAAAAATTTCTCCCGAATAGTCATATTTAATTAACAACAGTGTAAAAAATGCTCAGCTGCTCTGTAACAGCAACAGATTTTCTGAAAGCATCCTTCAGATGATGATGTAGTCTGATGATATATTAACATTGAGTTAAAGCAGTTTTATGGTAAAGCCAAAACAGTGTATTCCAGACAAACTGCTATGCTCAAATTACTATTTGGACCTAGAAAGTAAACATCAATAAATTATTTTATACCTTTAAAATTAGTGGTTTAAGACTCGGTAATGGAATACCTGTAAAACATAAAGCAGTAATTCAGCATCTCAGTTTTCCATCTGTAAATACTACTCTTTTTTATAAGAGGCTTGGTTAACTCTGATTAGTTTTTAAAATTTTTTAAATGGAAATGTCCAGTGATGCCAAGAATTTGGGAAAATAGAAATCTTAGATATTTTTAGTGGGTTATAAATTAATAGAACTTCTTTTGAGAAGAGTTTGGCAATACCTAAATAAATGCTTGTACCCTGTGACTCAAAAATATACTTCTTGGTATCTAAGTAGAAATTTACTTATGATGATTATGTATAAGAATGTTCATAGCTCTTTATAATAGTGAAAAATTGGAATCAACAAAGGGAAATGGTGAGGTGCCTGGGTGGCTCACTAGGTTAAGCGTCTGACTTTGACTCAGGTCATGATCTCACAGTCTGTGAGTTTAAGCTCCGTGTTGGGCTTTGTGCTGACAGCTCAGAGCCTGAAGCCTACTTCAGATTCTGTGTCTCCCCCTCTCTCTGCCCCTCCCTGCTTGCTCTCGCTCTCTCTCTCAAAAATAAATAAGCATAAAAAATTTTTTTAATAATTAAAAAAAAGGAAAATGGATAGTTAACTTATTTATGCAGTGGGATACAACAGCTAGAGTGAATAAACTAGAATATTCACTAGTGAGGTGTAACTACATTAATAAATCTCAAAATATAATGATGACTGTGAAGTTGCAAAGAAGACATACAGTATGATACTATCTACATAAATTTTAAAATAACATGAAACAGCCTGTATGGTTTTTGGATACATACTTAGTAAACATAAAAACATGGATGGGAATCATACACACGTATTTCAGGAATATACATAAGCCACTATTCACTGGTTTTCCTTTGGGAGGAAAGGGAAGAAAATTATAGCTTTAGCTTTATTCATGATGTTATATTTCTTCTAAATTCTTTAAAAATGTAAAAAACCACATCCTCACCCTAACTGAAAGATAATGTCCAAACTTCAAATTACTGACAAATGGAAAAGTAAGCACCAAGTCACAGCAAGCTATTTCTTGTGCAAGCCATGGTAGAGAAGAAAATATTAGAAAGTTCCGTAAAGTAAGAATATTACAAGTTATGCTCTGATCACAATGCAGTAAAGCTATAAATGATGAGAAAATCAAAAACAGTAAGGCCCACCCAACTAGAAATTTTAAAACTACCTGTTAACTATTACATGAAAGAGAAAATACAAAATGAAATTATAAGTTTTCTTAATAACGAAAACAGTACATATCAGAATCCATGGGATACATTTAAAAGTGATCACAAGAAAATTCACAGCCTTAAAAACTTTTCCAAACAAAAATAAATAAGAATAAGTAAATAAATAAGAATAAGTAAAAGACTAGAAAGAGAGAAAGGGAGGGCATAGTAAAAATAAAAACAAAAATTATATGATAGGCAGAAGGAAGGAAATAATAAAAATCATAGAGGAAAACAGAAAAAGAAAACAAAAAGCAATAATCGATGAAACCCAATCGATGAAACCCAAAATTGGTTCTTTGAGAAGATCAGAGTCATTAATAAATGTTTAATCTGATCAGAAAAAGAGAAAAGACAAATTATCAATATCAGAAATGGGAGAGATCAAGGGATACAGGAGTACTGATGCATAGGGGCACTTGTACCCCAATGTTTATAGCAGCACTCTCAGCAATAGCCAAGATATGGAAAGAGCCTAAATGTCCATCAACTGATGAATGGATAAAGAAATTGTGGTTTATATACACAATGGAGTACTACATGGCAATGAGAAAGAATGAAATATGGCCCTTTGTAGCAACGTGGATGGAACCGGAGAGTGTGATGCTAAGTGAAATAAGCCATACAGAGAAAGACAGATACCATATGGTTTCACTCTTATGTGGATCCTGAGAAACTTAACAGAAACCCATGGGGGAGGGGAAGGAAACAAAAAAAGAGAGAGGTTAAAGTGAGAGAGAGCCAAAGCATAAGAGACTCTTAAAGACTGAGAACAAACTGAGGGTTGATGCGGCGTGGGAGGGAGGGGAGGGTAGGTGATGGGTATTGAAGAGGGCATCTTTTGGGATGAGCACTGGGTGTTGTATGGAAACCAGTTTGACAATAAATTTCATATATTAAAAAAATTTTAAAAATAAAACCATCTCACAAAATTAAAACTAAACTAAAAACACTATATTATACTATCTTGCTTAAAGAATAATAATAATAAACACTGGTGTATAAAAGAAAAAAACAGAAATGGGAGAGATGACAATTTATAAATATTAAAAGGAAAATCAAAGAATATTAGGAACAACTTTATACCACTCAGTTCAACAGTTTAGTTGAAATGGATAAATTCAGGGATGCCTGGGTGGCTCAGTCGGTTGAGCGACGAACTTCAGCTCAGGTCATGATCTCACAGTTTGTGAGTTGGAGCCCCGTATCAGGCTGTGTGCTGACAACTCAGAGCCTGGAGGCTGCTTCTGATTCTGTGTCTCCCTCTCTCTCTGCCCCTCCCCCACTGATGCTGTGTCTCTCTCTGTCTCAGAAATAAATAAACATTAAAAAATTAAAAAAAAAAAAAAGAAATGGATAAATTCCTTGAAAGAAATAAACTACTTAAGCTTACTTAAGAAATATATCATTTGAATAGTCATATATGCTCTAAAGAGATTGATTTACATTTGAAAGTCACACACACAAAAATCTCCAGTTCCATGTGGCTTCACTAATAAATTCTACCAAACATTTAAGGAAGAATTCATACCCATTTTTACCATAAAATTTAAAAAGAGGGAGTACTGTCCAATTCGTTCTGTGAGTCCAACATTACCTAAATTTCTAAATCTGAAAACACATTACAAAAAAACTACAGACCAATATTTCTTAGGAACATATCTACAGAAATGCTAAGCAAAATTTTAGCAAGTTGAATCTTAATATATAAAAAGGATAATATGCCACTGCCAAGTAGGATTTATGCAGTGAATAGAAGGTAAATACTAGAAAATCAGTTAGTGTAACTCACCATATTAAAAAGGAACTTATGGTTCCTTTTTTTCCTAAAAAAGGAAAATCATAAAATTATCTCCAGAGTTAAAGAAAAGCATTTGACAAAATCCAACACCCATCAGAAACATGTCAAGGATATCTATTTTTACCACTTGTTTTCAGCATTATGCTAGAAGTCCTAGCCTGTGCAATAAGTCAAAAGAAGAAATAAAAGTTGTTCAGTTTGGAGAGGAAGAAGTAAAATTGTGTTCATTTGCAGATGACATGATTGTCTATGTAAAAAGTCTGATAGAATCTACCCCCAAAAAACTACTAGAATTAGTAAATTTAGCAACAGGGATGCCTGGGTGGCTCAGTCAGTTAAGTGTGCAACCCTTGATTTAAGCTCAGGTCATGATCTCACAGTTCGTGGGTTCAAGCCCCATGTCATGCGCTGCCCTGACTGCTAGGAGCCTGCTTAAGATTCTCTCTCTCTCTCTCTCTCTCTCTCTCTCTCTCTCTCTCTCTGCCCCTCCCCTGCTCACACATGCATGCCCACTCTCTCTCTCAAAAATAAACATTTTTAAAAAATAAGTTGAGCAAGAATGAAGGGTACAGTATCATTCATTATACAAATCCTATGTACTTAAACCACACGTAAGTTGAAATTGTGAAAAACACTACTTATAGTAGTCTCGAAAAATATTAAATACTTAGAAATAAATCTGACACAAGATTTATAGATCAGTACACTAAGAACCACAAAGCATTGCTGAGAGAATTAAAGACCTAAATAAGTGGAGAAATACACTATGTTCATGGTTTCTAAGACTTCATATTATGTAGATGTCAGTTACCTCTAAATTGAGCTTGTAGACTCAGTACAACTCCAATCAAAATCTGAGTAGGGGCATCTGGATGGCTCAGTTGGTTAAGCCTCCGACTTCAGCTCCGATCATGATTTGTGGGTGGTTGGTTCAAGGCCCCACATCAGGCTCTGTGCTGACAGCTAAGAGCCTGGAGCCTGCTTCAGATTCATATTCATATTCATATTCATTCTCTCTCTCTCTCTCTCTCTCTCTCTCTCTCTCTCTGTCAAAAATAAATAAACATTAAAAACATTTTAATAAAAAAATTCTAAGCAGACCTTTTTGTAGAAAATAACATGCTAATTGTAAAGCTTATAGGAAATGCAAAAATCTAGAATAGCCAAAACAACTTCGAAAAAAATCCGAGATGAAGGACTCACACTGCGTGTTTTGAGACTTATAAAAATACAGTAATCAAGATACTGTGGTAGTGGCATGAAGACATACAAGTGGATCAGGACATAGTAGAGAATTCTTAAATGGACCCATATATATATGGGCAACTGTGGACAAAAGTACAACAGCAGATCAGTGGAGAAAGGGATTGTCTTTTCAACAAATGGTGCTGGAGCAATTGACTAGCCATGCCTCATATCATATACAAAAATTAACTAAAAATAGATTATAAATGTAAACCCTAAAAATATAAACCTTGTTGAAGAAAACATTGGAGAAGAATCTTAATGACTGGTTTGGGCAAAGGTTTCTAAGATAGTATAGCAAAAACACAATCCATAAAAGAAAATAATGACAAATTGGATTTCATCAAAATTAAAACTTCTGCTCCTAAAAAACACTGTTAAAGGAATAAAAAGACAAGTCATATAGTAGGAGAAAATACTTTCAAATCATACATATATTTTCATCTCATGAAAGACTTTTATCCAGAACATGTAAAGAACTCTTACAATAATAATAAAGACAACCCAATTTAAAAATGGGCAAACTATTGGGGCACCTTGGTGGCTCAGTCAGTTGAGAATCAGATTCTCAATTTCAGCTCAGGTCATGATCTCACAGTTGGTAGGGTCAAGCTTCATGTCAGGCTCTGTGCTGATAAGGCCCGAGCCTCCTTGGGATTCTGTCTCTTCTTCTCCCTGCCCCTTCCCTGTTGTCTGTCTGTCTGTCTGTCTCTCTCTCTCTCTCTCTCTCTCTCTCTCCCCCCCCCCCTTTCTGTCTCCCCACCCTCTCCCTCTCCCCCCCTCTCCCCTTTTCCCCTGTTCCCTCTTTCCCCTTCCCCCCCTCGAATTTTAAAAAAGTTTTCTTTTTTTTATGTTATTTATTTATTTTTATTAAGTTTTTTATTTTAATTCCAGTATTGATAACATACAGTGTTATATTAGCTTCAGGGGTACAATATGGTAATTCAACAATTCCATACATTACTCCATGCTCATCGTGGTAAGTGTGCTCTTTAATCCCCTCACCTATTTCACCCACCCACATACCCACCTCCCCTCTGGTAACCATTGATACAAAGGTAGAGTTTTGAGTTGGTTTTACTCTTGTGCACATGTTGACCCCACCACACCCCACACACCCCACCACAGGCTGTTACCATCACCTTGTACACCAATTCTAAAGCCCATCTGAGTTCCCCAGAGTGAGACCGAGGGTAACACAGGGCTTAGAGTGGGCTCAGAATATTCCACCCCAAAATACGCCAGTTTGATATATTGACTATTTTGAGCTAAAGGCACTTGAAAAACAACAGGTGTAAGAAAGGCACAATGATTTCCCCTTTTCCTCCTGAAAACAGGAGATAAAACTCCCATATGTAACAGACCCTCCCCTGCATCTGGAGGAAAAGAACATTCTCATCACCACAGACAGGGAGTCAAGGCCAAGTTGAATTTTTACAAACAAATTTAACCAAAGTAACCCCTATCTTCCTTTAGTCTCCTCATACATTTTAGTTACTTTTTCATAATTACTACTCTTTGTTCAATCTAGTATATAAAAAAATTTTCTAATGGGCAAAGTATTTAAAAAGACATTTCTCTAAAGAAGATATACAAATGGCCAATAAAAACATGAAAAGACATCCATCATAATCAGTCATTAGGGAAATGCAAATTGAAACCATAATTAGGTGCCACTACACACCCATCAAAATTACCAAGCTTTGACAGAGCTATAGAGCAATCGGAACTCTCATAGACTTTGCTGGGTGAGAAAATAAAATGATACAACCACTTTGAAAAAGAGTTTAAACATACACCTACCGTATGATCCACTTCTGGAGAAAAGAGAACATACGTCCATACAACGATAATCTCTAATAACAGCAGACCAGTGGTTCTCACGAATTGAGATCATGACCTGAGCTGAGATCAAGAATGGGACACTTAACTGACTGAGCCCATGCTCACCCATGCACCCCTACTATATCCTTCCTGAATTGTCAACTCACATATATTCTTTTTTACAATAAAAGTAATTAATAAAAAAATTTTTTAAGAATTTAAGGTAGAAAATAGAAAAGTAGAAAATCTAGAAAAAGTTAACACAATAGACAAGCCATGAGTTGACCTGAATTTTTTAAGAAGAAAAATAACAAGTAATAGAAACAGGAAATGACAAGGGAATATACCATTGAAATAAGAGGAAATCACAAGACTACTTTCTATATCTGTATATAAATAATATTTTTTAAGTTTGTTTATTTTGAGAGACAGAGAAAGCACAAGTGGTGGAGGGGCAGAGACAGAGAGGGAGAGAGAGAAAATCCCAAGTAGGTTCTGCACTGCCAGCACAGAGCCTGATGTGGGGATCAAACTCATGAAACCATGAGATAATGACCTGAGCCAAAACCAAGAGTTGGACCAACTGAGCCATGCAGGTGTCTGTATATAAATAAATTTCAAACTTGGTTGCAGGGCGCCTCGGTGGCTCAGTTGGTTAAGCGTCCGACTCTTGATTTCAGCTCAGGTCATGATCTCACAGTTCATGAGTTCAAGCCCCGCATCAGGCTCTGTGCTGACAGTGAAGAACCTGCTTGAGATTCTGTGTCCCTCTTTCTCTGCCCCTCCCCTGATCAGTCTCTATTTCTCTCTCTGTCAAAATAAAGAAACATGAGGGGGAAAAAACTTGGTTGCAATGGAAATTTTTTTAGAAAACTATGGTATACCAAAATTGACCTGTCAGAAATGGAAAGCTTTCTTTAGAAGAAATAGAGCACATTATCAAGGAACTACCCCACCCACAAAGAGTACCAGGCACAGATGGCTTCACAGGAGAATTCTATCTAATCCCAAAGGTTAGACTGTTCTAGAGCTCTACAAACTGTTCAAGAGCATTCTTTTTATGAAGCAAGTATAATATTGATATCTAAGCCAGCTAGAGACAGAAAAAAATCATAGACCAATATCACAAATACTAATGCAAAAACATTAAATATTTTAGGAAACAGAATCCCATAGCACGTTGCAAAACTAATACACCATAACCAAATGGGATTAAAGAAATTTAAGGTCAGCTCAAAGTTAGGAAATTCATCAATATAATCTACCACAGATCTAAAGAGAAAAATCAAAAATTTCCAGATGCCTAAAAATCTTTTGGTAGAATTCAGTACCTTACCAGGGGGAAGAAAAACTTAAAAATACAGAGATTGGTGTTACTTTTAAAAAGGAAAAGGAGATGGGGCACTTGGCTGACTCAGTCAAAAGAGCATGTGACTCTTGATTTCCAGGTCATGAGTTCAACTTCCACGTGGGGTGTAGAGATAAATAAATTTTTAAAAGCTGTAAAAAAAGAGAGATTTAGATGGATGAATGGATGGATACATATTCTTACTTTTAAATATTTAATGGGAAAAATACAAGGCAAAATACGAGGAAATTCCATTATGTTGAAGAAAAAAGCAAGGATGTCTATTATCTCCACTACTATTCAACGTTGTACCCAAGGTATTCATTGTACTTGAGGCATTAGTCAATGCTGTTAGACCAGAGAAATCAATTAGAGGCATAGAACTGGGGGGAAAGTAAAACTAGCTAGATTTTCAGATAGTAGTATACCTGGGAAACCATACAAAATCTATCATAAAATTTATTTTGTAAAATAAATTATAAAGTATTATAAAATTAAAGACAATTATAAAATGAAAGTCACTTAAAAAAAACTAGAGTAAGGTTATCCGTATATAAAATTAAGATGTGGTGCTCACTTTGGCTGCACATATACTAAAATTAGAAGTATACAGAGAAGATTAGCATGGCTCCTGCTCAAGGATATCACACAAAGAATAATATGGATATGTCAAAAAGACACAGAAGCCAGCCTGTGGAGCCCCCAAGTGGCCAAAATGTTTAAATGGTTATAACTAACTATAACATAAAGAATAAAATAAGTGGGAATCCAAGCTGGTGCAGCCACTCTGGAAAACAGTATGGAGGTTCCTCAAAAAACTAAAAAGAGAGCTACCCTGCGACCCAGCAATTGCACTACTAGGCATTTATCCAAGAGATACAGATGTGCTGTTTCGAAGGGACACATGCACCCCCATGTTTATAGCAGCACTATCAACAATAGCCAAAGTATGGAAAGAGCCCAAATGTCCATCAATGAATGAATGGATAAAGAAGATGTACTATATATGTGTGTGTGTGTGTGCGTGTGTGTGTGCGCGTGTGTGTGTGCGCGTGTGCGCGCACGCAATGGAGTATTACTTGGCAATCAAAAAGAATGAAATCTTGCCATTTGCAACTACGTGGATGGAACTGGAGGGTATTATGCTAAGTCAAATTAGTCAGTCAGAGACAAAAATCATATGACTTCACTCATATGAGGACTTTAAGAGACAAAACAGATGAACATAAGGGAAGGGAAACAAAAATAATATAAAAACAGGGAGGGGAACAAGACGGAGGAGACTAATAAATATGGAGAACAAACTGAGGGTTATGGGAGGGGTTGTGGGGGGGGCGTGGGCTAAATGAGTAACGGGCACTAAGGAATCTACTCCTGAAATCATTGTTGCACTATATGCTAATTTGGATGTAAATTTAAAAAAATAAAAAATAAAACAAGTTAAAATAAAAAAGAATAAGGATCCAAGAATCCATAATGGTACCAATAAGTACATGAATAAATAAATAAACTGATAGAAGGGAAAGCTTTGCCTTAACATTAGAATATCTAATTAAGATAGGAAGAATGATGATATTGGGAGATCTCCCTGGACAACCACCATGGTAATAATTGTTCATAATAATAGTTCAAACAAGAACTATCAGTGTTTGCTAAAATTAGTGAGTGAATTAATATCTTATGAGAAACAGGGTATTTACATCTCAACAAATCCTCCCCCAAAATACTTACCAGTTACAAAGGAAAAAAATTGTAATTTTATAATGAACGTGGCAGATAAAACCTTAAACAAGTGATCAAAATTAACATCACTAGCATAGTAATGGGACAAATAGATATTATATGCCTCTTGATATGATGAATTGAGAAGGATACAGCATCACTTCTGTGGTATTCCTGCCAAAATGTGTAGCATGGGAAATATCAGGTACACCAGGGTTGAGGCATATTCTTTGAAAAAAGAAAATAATCTGTACTCTTCAAAAATATCAAGATCGTGGAAGACAAAGACTGAAGAACTATGCCAGATTGACAGACTAAAGAGACATTACAACCAAATGCAATGTATGATCTTGGATTGGATCCTGAACCAGGAACTTTTTTTTCTTTTGTACTAAAGGACATTAGATGGCCAACTGAAATTGTACTGTGATTATATAAGAGATGTCATTGTTTTTAGGAAATAGGGGGTGAAGTATTATGTCTGCAATTTACTCTCAAATTGTTTTGTATGTATATAGAGAGGAATAAAATAAAGCAAACATGATAGAATGTTAATGTTTCAGCATAGCATTTTTTTAATTCCTGAGCAATCACATAAAATATTAATGTCTAATAAAAATAGATAGTGGGTACATATGTGTGTATTATTTTCTTTTTTTTTTAATTTTTTTTTTTTTTGAGTATTTTTTAAGAGAGAGCACGCATGCAGGCAGTAGAGGGGCAGAGAGAAGGGGAGAGAGACAGAATCCCAAGCAGGCTCCACACTATCAGCACAGTCCAATGTGCGGCTCAAACTCACAAACCGTGAAATCATAACTTGAGCTGAAGTCAAAAGTCAGACGCTTAATCAACTAAGCCACCCAGGTTCCCTGTGTCTATTATTTTCTATATGTTTGAAGTCTTATACAGTATTAAATTTTTTATTTTAAATATTCCTACTAAATTGAAATTGTTTATTGAAGTACACTTAAGCCCTTAGATTATAAAATGCATGATAAGGCAGTATGTAATTTAAAATACAATAAAATCTATTTGATAAGTTATGATTACTACCCTATTTAACATGAACACACTCATCTTTATTAAAAATCCAAATGGCCTTTGTAAGTGAATTTAAGCATTTTCAGAAAAGTGTCTTAAATCCAGAAGTGGGGTCCCCAATTGCCAGTTTGTGTTAAAGTCCCCAATAAAATGAGAAATAAATTAGTGGTATATAAGGTTTTATAAATTTCAATTTATTCAGTTTTAAAGATTCTTCTTCATTTTAGGTATTTTCCCTCTTGTTGATTATGTATTGTTTTATGAAATGGTGGTTGTAGTAAGGTAATTTATTAGGTGTTTAGGGTGTTTTATTTTTCTTGGTAAAATAAGTTAGGAACCCCATATTGGTTGCCATTTGGAGACCAATCTATGAAAGCTAGGAGTAAGGGAACTGTATTTTCATTCCTTTTTAAATGTAATATTTGAAAATGGAAAATTAATTATTCATAGTCATCATTCATTGTCTTCATTTCCCCTCTGAAATTTGCTAACAGAAATGACAAGTTTGCTTAAAGTGAACAGGATCCAAACATACCATAATCCATATTTTGTACCTGTAGGAAATGTACCTTTGAAATGATTGAAAATACTTAGTTCACTTGTTTTTCTTCTTTATTTCCTCTATTTTAGGGCAAACATTGTATCCTCGATGTCTCTGGAAATGCCATAAAGAGATTACAGATTGCACAACTTTACCCAATCTCCATTTTTATTAAACCCAAATCCATGGAAAATATCATGTAAGTGTAAATGCCTCAGGCACGAGTCTCTAAGTACAAATCCAGTCTGTTACTTATTATATTGGGTAATTTACTTATCTTCCCTGTGTCTCCGTTCCCTTATCTGTAAGATGGAAATAGTAGTATATACCCTCCTCATATGGTTATTGTGAGGATTAAATAAGCGTTCTGTAACATACCTATCATCATCATCAACATTAATATACTAAAGTATAAGGTAATATGTATTAGAATTTTAAGTCTGAATGGTCACCTGTGGCTAATAAGTACTGAATGGGGCAGTGTAGTTCTGGGTAACCACTAAAAAGATAAAATAATGTATACCTATTTATAATAGAGGGCAGAAATCAAATGTAAATAAAACTAAAAGAAGATAGGAAAGAGCAAATAGAAACAGAACAGATGGGACAAGGATACAGACACTGAGATGCCTTTTTTTTTTTTTAATGTTTGTTTATTTTTGAGATAGAGAGAGCGAGCGGGGGAGGGGCAGAGAGAGAGGGAGACACAGAATCCAAAGCAGGCTCCAGACTCCAAGCGGTCAGCCCAGAGCCCAATGCAGGGCTTGAACTCACGAACCAGGAGATCATGACCTGAGCCAAAGTCGGATGCTTAACCAACTGAGCCACCCAGGCACCACCTTTATTTTTTTTTTAAGTTTATTTATTTATTTTGAGAGAGAAAGTGAGCAAGCACAAGCAGGGGGAGGGGCAGAGAGAGAGAGGGAGAGAGAGAGAATTCCCAAGCAGGCTCCATGCTCAGTGCAGAGCCCAATGCAGGGCTCAGTCCCACAACCTCAAGATTATGACCTGAGCCAAAATCAAGAGTCAGACACTTAACCAACTAAACTGCCCACGCACCCCAGACAGTAAGATGCTTTAAATGAACCCAAGTACATTTTTCATTAACTTAATGCTAGACTAAGTGGTCTGATTAAAATACAAAGATTGTGGGGCACCTGGGTGGCTCAGTCGGTTAAGCTTCTTACTTCAGCTTAGGTCATGATCTCACAGCTTGTGAGTTCAAACCCTGTATCCGGTTCCATGCTGACAGCTCAGAGCCTGGATCCTGCTTCAGATTCTGTGTCTCCCTCTCTTCTGCCCTTACCCCTCTCACACTCTGTCTCTCTCCCCATCAAAAATAAATAAACATTTTTTTTTAATTTTTTAAATACAAAGATTGTCAGAATGGTGGAAGTAAAAATAAATAACTATATGCTGATTTGTAGGAGAGGAAAAAATTTCTTTTCCCTCTACTAGGTTTTCACTTGGACCTCTGTAACGAAAGAGTAACATACAAAATTTATTAAATTCAACTTTTATGTGACATGGGAGCATTCATAAGTAAAGGAAGACCCAAAGAAACAGTTAAACCTGAGCATTTTTATACTAGGTTTGATGACAAATGGACAGTCATGGGAAAATGTCACAGTACCAAAGAATATGAGCTAAGAATAGCAAACTAGGGAAATTTATCAAGGCCTTTTTGTTCAAATTCCTCTCAGTATCCCTCCATCTTTGGAGATAAGGGTGCCTATTTCCTCCAAGTGTAAGAATACCACCTCTCACATGAGGATTTTGACCCGCCTTGGGGAAGATCAGAGTCCTTCATATACCTGCCATCTTTCAAATTCCTTTAAGCTTAAAATATTCAGCAGGCCAAGGTGCCATATTTTAAAATCGTGTGTTATGATACCCATCAACTACATGTTGCTTTCATAAGACACATCTTAGATATTAGGCTATGGAAAAGCTGAAAGTGAGAGACTAGAAAAAAGATATACCATGCAAACATTAACCAAAAGTAAGCTGGTTTATATTGCTATCAGCATATACCTAAAGGCAAGAAATCATTACTAGAGATAAAGATGGACATTTTGTAAAAATGAAAGGTTAACCCAATCAGGAAGGTATATTCATACATACATTTGTACTTAATAATATAGTCTCAAAATATGTAAAGCATAAATTGATAACTATAAAAGAAAAAAATACAGAATCATAGTGGGAGAACTTAACATGTCAGGAAGTAATAGAATAATAAAACAAAAAATCAGTATGGATATAGAACAGCACAAAGTAAAAACCTTACCTAACTGACATATGTAAAAAACATTGCATTCAGTATCTGAAGAATTTACACATTAATTTCCAGTACACATAGAACAGTTACCAAGCCTAATCATATGCTAAGCCACAAATTTCAGTGATTGGAAACAAACATTGTCTGACCATGGTGAAATTAAAATAGAAATCAATAATTAAAATATCACTAGAAAATTCCCATGTATTTGGAAATTAAGCATTGTACTTCTGGATGGGCCAAAGAAGAAATCACAGCATAAGTTAATAAATATTTTGAACTAAATGGTAATGAAATTGTCAAGTGAATGAACTTGGAAAATGCAATAGCCTTAATAATGGAAAATCCACAGCCTTAAATATTAGGAAAGAATATAGGAAATCAAATAGATATTAAAAATCTAAAGTTTTGAGAAATTAGAAAAAAAAAGTGAAACCCAAAGAAGGTAGAAATGTAATGAAATAGAAAACAAACATGGTAAACAGGGTCACCAAAATGAAAAATGTTTTCTTTAAAAATATTATAAGCCATTAATAACAGAGGTTAAAAAAAGAAAATAAAGAAGGCATAAATAATACCAGGAATGAAAATGGAAATATTACTACGCATCAAATAAAATGATCAAAGAACTTGGACACTTCACAAAAGGGTATATCCAAATAATAAATAAACATAAGAAATGGTGCTCAATTAAACATGGAAATGCAAATTAAAACCATAATGTTGTGGGGTGCCTGGGCAGCACAGTTGATTAAGTGTCCAACTTGACCTTGGCTCAGGAATCATGATTTCATGGTTCCTGAGTTTGAGCCCCACATCAGGCTCTGCGCTGATGGTGCAGAGCCTGCTTGGGTTGGGATCCTGTCTCTCCTCTTTGCAACCCCCTCTGGTTTATGCACGCACACATGCACTCTGTTTTCTCTTGCTCTCTCTCAAAATAAATAAATAGAACTTAATAAATAAATAAATAAATAAATAACCTTGGGGTACCTGGCTGGCTCCATTGGTAGAGCATGCGGTCTTGTTCTCAGGGTCCTGAGTTCAAGCCCCACATTGGGCATGGAGCCTACTTAAAAAAAAAAAACCATAATGTCATATACTAGCCCCCACACCAAAATAGCTTAAAAAAAAAAAAAAAGACAAAACATCAATCATTAGCAAGGATATGGAACAAATGAAACTCATTGCACTGATAAGGAGTTATCAATTGGCATATCCACATTGGTAAACTGTTTACAGTATCTCCTAAAACTGTATATACTCAACAGAAATGTTTACATGTGTTCACCAAAGACATGTACTATATTGCTGACAGAAGAACTGTTGAAAATAACCAAAAACATTATCCAAATGTCTCAGTGAATACATAAATTCACACAATGAAATATTCTACAGTAATGAGAATGAGCAATCTCCCAACTGCACACAAAAGTATAGAAGAATCTCATAAACATATTTTGAGTAAAAAAATCCAGACATACACACACACACACACACACATATATACATATGTGTGTATATATATATATATGTATGTGTGTGTATACATATGTGTGTATATGTGTGTGTGTGTGTGTATACACATATATGTGTGTATTTATACATATTCTGTGATTCCAAACTTAATCATTGCTTTATAAGTCAAATGGAGGTTACTCTGAGGGTAGGTAGGTGACTGGAAAGAGCACATCCAAATTTTGGATTGCTGGTATAATATTCTGTATCTTGATCTAGGTACTAGATGATACACAGGTAAGTGTAAGTTGGTAAAAATTCATCAAGCTATATATTTACGATTGTCTTCTATGTTTGAAGGTTATACTTTAAAAAAACTTCAAAAAAGTCTTAAGAAATAGAAAAGGAAAAAAAAAATAGAAAAGCTGGTCCTAAACTTACTAAAGAACTTAACTTTTTTATGAAAAACCTTCCCAGAAATAAAACACTAGGCCAACAGGACTTACTAAATTCTGCCAAAGCTTAGTAATACAGATCTTACCCAGATTCTTCAATTAATTTTATGTAAAATAAATGAATATGATAAGGAAATGAATTCTGATAAGCCAATCTTAACATGAATATAGATGGAAAAATCCTTACCAAAATATAAACAAATTGAGTTCAACAGTTAATTTTTTTTAATAAGATAAAATATAACCACCAAGTTGGATTTATTCAAGAATGCAAGGTTAGGTAAACATTTAAAAATTAACCAGTGGTGGAGCTAGAGAGAAGGTGGAGTAGGAACCACCAGGAATACACTTCCCCACCTAGAGAGCAATTGGACTTAACAGAATCTGTCAGAAGTAACTACTCTGAAATGCAGCAGTCTTGAAGGCTTGCAGCTTCTAGGGGAAGTTTTGAATGGTTCATTTTTGTTAATCTCAGCTTTTAACCTGGTAGCAGCTACCCATATCCCCACCTTCACCCCATAGCAGGGCCACACATGCCTTTCTTGGGCAGTTTGTGGGGGCCAAGGTGGTGGGCAATAAGGATTCGGTTCTCCCAATTTTAGAGAATTGTGCTCAAATAGCTGATTGCTTCTTCTGGTTGTGGAAGTGCAGACATGGAGGCAGATAGCCATTTTTGCAAGCCCCTACCCCTAGAAAAAGAACAATCTATACTCAAAACTAACAAAAGGAAGGAAATAATAAAGATTAGAGCAGAGATTAACAAAAGAATAAAAAACAGTAGCGAAAATCAGTGAAACCAAAAGTTGATTATTAGAACAAAAGGACAACCTGTTAGCTAGGTGGACTAAAGGGAGAAAAAAATATTTAAATTCCTAAAATCTAAAAAGACAGTGATTCTACAGAAATAAAAAGGATTATAAGAGTACTATAAACAATTGTACACCAAAAAATTATATAAATTAGATGAACAAATTTCTAGAAACACAAACCTGCCAAGACTAAATCAAAAAGAAATACAAAATGTGAATAGACCTATAACTGCTAAAGAGATTGAATCAGTGATCAAACCTCCCAACAAAGAAAAGCCCCCTGGAGCTAGTGGTTTCCCTGGTAAATTTTACAAACATTTAGAGAACTAATGCCAATAATCCTCCTCAAACGTTTCAAAAAAATGAAGAGAAAGAGATACATAATACAAGAGAAGGAAACATAGTACAAGAAAACTACAGACCAGTATCTCTTATGAACACTGATGCAAAAATCTTCACCAAAATACTAGCAAATAGAACTCACCAAAATATTAAGAAGATTATACACCATTTCCAAGTGGTTTTATTCCTGGAATACAAGGGTGGTTTGACATGAAAATTAATCAACATAATATAACAACACAATGAAGGAAACAAAAATGAAGGAAAAAACACATGATCATTTCAGTTGGTGCAGAAAAGGCATCTGACAGGGACATCTGGCTGGCTTATTTGGTACAGCATGTGACTCTTGATCTCAGGGTCGTGAGTTCAAGCCCCACCTTGGGTGTAGAGATTACCTTAAAAAAGGGAAAAAAGACATTTGGCAGCATTTAATACCCTTTCATGATTAAGAACACTTAACAAAATAATAGAAGGAAACTACCTCTACATAATAAAAGCCATGTGTGAAAAACCCACAGCAAACATCATACTGAACAGTGAAAGACTGGAAGCTGTTTCTCTAAGAGCAGGAACAAAGCAAGGATGCCTACTTTTACCACTTCTGTTCAACATAGGTACTGGAAATACTAGCCAGAGGAATTAAGCAAGAAAAATAAAAGGCATCCAAATTGAAAGGGAAGAAATAAAATTATTATCCGTTTGCAGATGATATGATCTTATCTGTAGAAAACCCTAAGGACTGCACATAAAAACTATTAGAACTAATAAATAAATTCAGCAAAGTAGCAGCATACAGAATCAACACAAAAACCAGTTACATTTCTATATGTGGACAATGAACAATCTGAAAAGGAAATTACAAAAACAATTCCATTTACAATAACATCAAAAAGAACAAAATACTTAAGAATTAACCAAGGAAATGAAAGAAAAACACATACAGTGAAAACTACAAAACATAGCTGAAAGAAAATAAAGAAGATATAAATAAATGGAGACACTTCTCATGTTCATGGATTAGAAGATTTAATGTCATTAAAATGTCAGTGCTACCCAAAGTGATCTACAGATTCAGTGCAATGTCTGTCAAAATCTTAATGACATTTTTGGCAGAAATAGAAAAACCCAGGGTGCCTGGGTGGCTCAGTCAGTTAAGTGTCCCACTTTAGCTCAGGTCACAATCTCATAGTTCGTGGGTTCAAGCCCTGCGTCGGGCTCTGTGCTGACAGCTCAGAGCCTGGAGCCCGCTTTAGATTCTGTGTCTCCCTCTGTCTCTGTCCCTCCCCTACTTGTGCTGTCTCTCTCAATCTCAAAAATAAATAAACATTAAAAATTTTTTAAAAATAGAAATTGAAAAACCCATACTAAAATACATATGAAATCTCAAGAGACCCTCCCCCCCCACCCCAGATAGCCAAAACAGTCTTAAAAGAACAACAACAAACTTGAAGATTCAGACTTCCTGATTTCACAATTCTCTGCAAAGCTACAGTAACCAAAACTTGTGCTGTTGGTATAAACACATATGTAAGACCAATGGAATACAAAACTACAGTGAGATATCATCTCACACCTGTCAGAATGGCTAAAATCAAAAACAAGAAACAAGTGTTGATAATCATGTGCAGGAAAAAGGAACCCTCATGCCCTGTTGGTGGGAATGCAAATTGGTACAACCATTGTGGGAAACAGTATGGAGGTTTCTCAAAACATTAAAAACAGAACTGCCCTATTATCCAAGAATCACACTACTGGGTGTTTATCCAAAATATACGAAAACACTAATTCAAAGGGATATGTGCACCAGTGCACCCCTATGTTTATTGCAGCATTATTTACAGTAGCCAAACTATATAAGCAGCCCTAGTGTCCATCAATAGATGAATGGATTAAAAAAAGGTGGTATGTATATAAAGTGGAATGTTATTCAGCCATAAAAAAAAATCTTGTCATTTGCAACAACATGAATAGAGCTGGAAAGTATAATGTCAGAGAAAGTAAGTAAGTCAGAGAAAGAGAAATACCATATGATCTCACTCATATGTGGAATTTAAGAAACAAAACAAATGAGTAAAGGAAAAAAGAGACAAGAAACAAACTGTCCTATAGAGGACAAACTAATGGTTACCAGAGGGAAGGTGAGTAGAGGGATGGAGAAAATAGGGGATGGGGATTAAAGAGTACACTTATCATGATGGGAAAAAAATGAAATTAGAAAGACCAATGGAGTAGAATAAAGAGGTCAGAAGTAAACAGCCCTATATATGACTTTTGACAAGGATGCAAAACCACTGAGTGGGGGAAAGGGCAGTCTTTGCAACAAATGGTGCTGGGAAAACTGGATATCTATATGTAAAAGAATGAAGTTGGACCCTTACCTGACGCCATATACAAAAACTAACTCAGAATGGATCAATGACCAATGTAACAAAAGTAAAATGTAACAATGTAACAGAGTAAAACTCTTAGAAGAAAACAACATTGGATTTGGCATTGATTTATTGGATCTGATACCAAAGGCACAGGTAACAACAAAAGCAGATTCGATTCCATGAATATTTTAAAGTTTTGTATATCGGGGCACCTGGCTGGCTCAGTCTATGGAACGTGTGACTCAGGGTTGTGAGTTTGAACCCCATGTTTGGTGTAGAGATTACTTAAAAATAAAATATTTTTTGTCTAAGCTTATTTATTTTGAGAGAGAGAAAACAAGAAAGGGAGGGGCAGAGAGAGGGAGAGGCAGAATCCGAGGCAGCCTCCGTGTTGCCAGCACAGAGCCTGACACCTGGCTCAAATTCACGAACTGTGAGATCATGACCTGAGCCAAGATCAAGAGTCAGACGCTCAACTGACTGAGCCACCCAGGCGCCTCTTATTATTTTTAAAAGATTTTATTTTGGGGGCGTTTGGGTGGCTCAGTCAGTTGAGCATCTGACTCTTGATTTTGGCTCAGGTTGTGATCCCAGGGTTGTGGGATAGAGCCCCATCCCATGTCAGGCTCCACGCTAGGCATGAGTCCTTAAGATCTCTCTCCCTCTGCTCTCCCCCAACTCACAGACTCATGCTCTCTCTAAAATAATAATAAGGGGTGCCTGGGTGGCTCAGTCAGTTAAGCATCCGACTTCAGCTCAGGTCGTGGTCTCCTAGTTTGTGGGCTCGAGCTCCGTGTTAGGCTCTTGGCTGGCAGCTCGGAGCCTGGAGCTTGCTTCAGATTCTGTGTCTCCCTCTCTCTCTGCCCTCCCCTGCTTGCACTCTGTCTCTCTCTCTCAAAAATAAACATTAAAAAAATATAATAATACAGTTTTGTATATCAAAAGACACTATCTACAGAGTACAAAGGCAATCCACAGAATGGGAGAAAGTATTTGCAAATCATATTATCTAATAAAGGATTAATATCCATTATATAGAGAGAACTAAAACAACAAAGAAGACAACTCAATTCAAAAATGAGCAAAGGACTTGAATAGACATTTCTCCAAATAAGATACAGCTGATAAGCACATGAAAAGATGCTACCATCACTAATCATTAAGGAAATGCAGATGAAAACTACAATGAGATCCTATCTCACATGCATTAGGATGGCTATTGTCAAAAAAACAAGTTGCTGACATGGACATGGAAAAATTGGAACTCTCAAACTGTTGGTGGGAATTAATGTAAAAGGGCACAGCTGCTGTGGAAAATAGTATGGTGATTTCTCCAACATTAAAAATAGAGTTACCGTATGATCCAGCAATTTCACTTTTGGGTATATACTGCTTCCTTGATGAAGTACTTGTACACTCATGTTTATAGTAGCACTATTCACAATAACTAAAATGTGGAAGAAACCTAAGCACCCATCAGTGGATGAATGGATAAGCAAAATATGGTCTATAAATATAAAGGAGGGGCAACTGGGTGGCCCAGTTGGCTAAGCGTCCAACTTCAACTCAGGTTACCATCTCACGGTTCGTGAGTTTGAGCCCCCACATCGGGCTCTGTGCTGACTGCTCAGAGCCTGGAGCTGCTTTGGATTCTGTGTCTTCCTCTCTCTCTCTGCCTGCCTGCCTGCCTCTCTCTCTCTCTCTCTCTCTCTCTCTCAAAAAAAATAATAAACACAAAATAAATTTAATATAAAGGAAATTCTCCAGTATATTACAACATGGATGATCCTTGCAGGCATTATACTAAGTGAAATAAACCAGTCACAAAAAGACAAATTCTGTATGATTCCATTTACATGAGGTACTCAGAGTGGTCAAAATTACAGAGACAGAAAGTATAATAGTGGTTGCCAGTGGCTGAGGAGATGAGAATGGGTAGTTATTTTTAATATAGTTTTGATTTCACAAGATGAAAACAATTGCAGGAGTAGATGGTGGTAATGGTTGCACAACAATGTGAAGATACAAATGCCAGTGAACTGTATGTTTAAAAATGTTTAAAATAATAACTTCTATGTTATGTATATTTTTTCACAATTTTAATTAATTTTCTAAAATCCATGTAAATGTGCCACATTAACAGATTTTAGGATCCAAAACATATGAGCATTTTAACAAATGCGGAAAAAGCATTTAATAAAATTAACATCCATTCGTGACAAACATTCTGCAAACTGTGAACAGAAGGTAATTTCCTTAATCTGACGAAGGTCATTTACAAAATATCAAAGCAAGCATTGGTGCACCTGGGTGGTTCAGTCACTTGAGCATCCAACTCTTGATTTCGGCTCAGGTCATGATCCCAGGGTTGTTGGATCAAGCCCCACATTGGGCTCCACACATAACTTGAAAAAGCTAAAAAATTGCTTTAAAAATTCTCTCTAGGGGCATGTAGGTGGCTCAATCAGTCAAGTGTCCAACTTTGGCTCAGGTCATGATCTCATAGTTCGTGAGTTCGAGCCCCACATCAGGCTGTCTGCTGTCAACACAACACCCACTTTGGATCCTCTGTCTCTGCCCCCCCTCCCCTGCTCATTTTCTTTCTCTCTCTCTCTCTCAAAAATAAACATTAAAAAAAGTCTTTCTCTCTCCCTTTGCCATTCTTCCCTGCTCACACTGTTTCTAATATACATACATATACATATACATATATGCAAACATCATATTTAATGATGAAATATTGAATGCTTTCCCTTTAAGTTGGGAACAAATTCTCATATACCCATCATCCAGCTGCAGCAATAATTACCAGCTATGACCAATCTTGTTTCATCTATCCCACCACCTCCCTACCCCTCTGCACCAGATTATTTTGAAACAAATCCCAGACATTATATGGTTTTATCTATATATTTCTTTATATGTTTGAAAGATAAGAATTCTGTTATTGGAAAACCTCTCTATGGTGATGGTTCAGCTTCTGACTCTTGATTTCAGTTCAGGTCATGATCTCCAAGCCCTGTGTTGGACTTGGGATTGTCTCTGTCCCGCGTTCTCTGCCCTTCCCCCGGCCTGTGCTTTCTCTCTCTCTCTCCCAAAATAAATAAATATTTAAAAAATAAAAATAGGGGCACCTGGGTGGCTCAGTCGGTTAGGCATCCAACTTCAGCTCAGGTCAGGATCTCATGGTTTGTGAGTTCAAACCCCACGTCGGGCTGTGTGCTGACAGCTGGGAGCCTGGATCCTGCTTCATTTTGTGTCTCCTTATCTCTCTACCCCTCCCCCTTTCTCTGTCCCTCTCTCTCAAAAATAAACATTAAAAAAAATTAAAAGCTTAAAAAGAAAACATCTCTATGATGTCACACCTAAAACAACTTTTTATATCATCAGATAGTTCAAATTTTCCTGATTGTTTCGTAAGTTTTGCTTATGTTTTTCCAATTGGTTTGAATCAAGTTCCAAGTGAGATCTACTTGTGACAGTTGGTTGTTAAGTATTTTAATCTATAGACTCTCCCTCCATCTCTCTTTTTTTTTTCAATTTATTCGTTAAATCATTTCTTCTGCAAAGTTCTCCCTAGACTATATTTTACTGATTGCCTTCTCATGGTGTTCTTCGATATGTTCATGTGTCTCCTTTGTTACCTGTAAATTGGTAGGTAGATCTTAATATGAAATTTTGATCAGAGTGAAAACTATGACATTAAGGCTTAGTTTTTTTGGCTGCCTTGAGCCAATGCAAAAGTGTGTTGAAACCCTGTGTCATTCCAAGCATAAAGCTATATACTTAGTGACTGAATCCAATTTTTTTTTTTTAGAGAGAGAGTGGGGTAGGGGCAGAGGGAGAGAGTATCCTAAGCAGGCTCCACGCTCAGCACAAAGTCTGATGCAGGCCTCAATTCTGTGACCCTGAGATAATGACCTGAGCTGAAATCTAGAATTGGACACTCAACTGACTGAGCCACCCAGGCGCCCCTAAATCTAATTTTTAATGACATATATATATTCTCAACAAACCTCAACTTTTCATGATTTTATGTTTTATGTGTCTCTTCTAATTCATCATCTTTTTTCAAAAAGTATTATAATGTATTAATTAGCAATTCCTAAATTTATTTGCATAGGGAAATGAATAAGCGTCTAACAGAAGAACAAGCCAGAAAGACATTTGAGAGAGCCATGAAACTGGAACAAGAATTTACTGAACATTTCACAGGTTGGCATCATGTGTGTCAGTGCCCTAATAGAATTTTGATTTGGAGCCATATGAACTGACCTATTGAAATGGATTTTGAACTATGCCCACATCTATCAGTAATTATTTACTGTGGCTAATACTAGGTGTTAATACTATGTAATTAATACTGTGGTTTTCAGAATAATTCATCTAACTTAGGCAGTGCTGATGAGGAATCTTGAAATTTAGTGTTTCTTAAGTTGCTGATTAGGACATACTAGACTGGAGAAAAATAGATTCAGACTTGATTTCTTCTGTGAAACTGACTTTTCCCTTACACTTCATAAATTTTGATCCATTTTAAGATACTATTAAAAAGAAATGAGTGGGTAGCAATTCCCAAATCTCCCATTCATTTTGTCCTTTAAAGTATTCCTCAGGTGTTCATAAGTATATCACATGCCTTGGTGTTGTAACTCAAGTGCTTTTTTCCTTCTTTTTTTAAAATAATTTCAGACTTCTAGAACAATCACAAGAATAGTATCAGCAATTCTCATACACTTCTCACCTATATTTTCTAAATGTTAACATTTTACCACATTTAATTTTTTTCTGAAACATTTAAGAGTAACTTGCAAGCAGATGCCCCTTTGCCTCTAGATACTTCAGTGTGTATTTTCCAAATACACAAAACTAAGTAAAAATTGCCAAGTCTCATTTTCAATCAGCATTTAAAATAAAAATTCTTACATTTTTCAAATATGAAAATTAATGAAATGAGCACTTACTACTAAGCAAACAATACATAAATGGTCTCTTGCTGGATGAATAACTAGTTCTAAGACCTAGCTTCTATTTCACCAATGATTGTAATGGTAAAGATAGACAGTTAATGGAGGTTTCTGATTTTGTTTCTGTTACAGCTATTGTACAGGGAGATACGCTGGAAGACATTTACAACCAAGTGAAGCAGATCATAGAAGAACAGTCTGGTCCTTACATATGGGTTCCAGCAAAAGAAAAGTTATGAAGACTGATGTTTCTCGGTTTCTCTTTTCCACGATTTCATTTTCTTTGACATTTCTTTGCCCTTTCCTTTTGGAGTCTGTCTGCAATACTCCTTCCATGTTGAATCATATCCCACTCATCATGGTCTATGGTTGTGCTTAGTTTTGACATCTGGTGTCTCCTTCAAGTTGTAGCATCTGTATTACTTTATGTCGCTATTGGTTTGTGGCCATTTTTCAGAACTAAAGGTGGAATGGCCTGACCAGCTATTAAGGATTTGGGGAGACTGGGAAATTGTGGTAAAATTCCTTAATGTTTAAGGGAAAGTAACTTTAAGAGATTTTCAGAAAAGCTTTATATACATTCTTTTCAAATTTCAGTATAAATGAAAGAAAAGTGGTGTTAAACAGTGATTTAGTAAACTTTGAGCAACAGTGCACGCTTAACTTTAATAGCATGGTTTGGCCAATATATTAACTCTCAAGTCCTTTTCTCAGTTGACTTGTGTTATCAAAGCCAATATTTCATTATAGACAAATAAGGAAAATATATGGTTTTTAATTTCAAAATTAATGTCTACGTTAACTTGCATTATTTCACAAGGGATATTCATTTTTCATAAGAGTTCTTCAAGTCTTTTATTGTTTGAGGGTTCTTAGTACATTTGCTAGGAATAGCAGTGTTTAAATGTTTTTAATCTACTTGTGCAACACTATTTATAGTGTCTTACAAAAGTTGTTCAAACATAATGATCATCACAGTTTCTGAATTGAGGCCGTGTTTAGGTGCTAGGGGAGCTCACCTTTTACACAGAAGGTTGAGAAAATTTCATACACGTAAATACAGGCAGAACAGACATTCTAGTGATGATGTAGTACCCATGGCAATGGAAAAGGAGTCCAATTCCTAGTCTAAAACTTTAAATGTATTCTTAGGGATCAGATTTTAATGAATATTTTACCCACAGTAACTGCCTATTTTGTTATAATAAAATATATATATATATATATATAAATATATATAAAACTTTCTTTAACTAAACTCTGTAACTATGGGAATTATTTTCTTTACATAGTTGCACACACACACACAAACATATATATATTTAAAATATATTTTTTCTTTTGCCACCTACTCTTAACTTTTTGTTTGGTTTTTAAATTAAATATTAATTGATTAGACTTTATCTTCCTTAATCACGTGAACTGAAAACAGGGATATGGTGGTTGTGGAAAGAACCTTTAGGGAAATTAGATTACATACAAAAGTATAGGCATGTTCTCCTCTTTTCTACAGAAGTTTTCAGATGGTTCCTGGTTTTGTTTTGGGTTTCTTTGTTACTGTTGTTCTTGTCATTGGGTTTGGATTTGGCCCTCTGCCTCTCCTTCCACTTCTCCTTTCACTGGTAGACAAAGAAGGAAAAGCCTTGTGTGTGTGTTTTCCCTTCAGACTGCACACCTTTCACCTCTTGTAGCTGCTCTGCATTAGAGTTGCACAGATCTTCATGGTGGGCAATTTTAAGAAATTTTAGTGAAAGGTAGATAGGATTTCAGAAATCAACTTCTCTGGTCTTTTATATTAATAATATTGTTTGCCTTCCTTTTGCTTTTTGGAGTTTATTAAATATGTGTTTTTGACAACCTCCTCATTACAGTTTCTTAAACAAGTGAGTACTGGTTTGTAAAGGATTATCAACATTATCCATTCCATTTATGAGAAAGAGGAGAACAGCTAATAAACTTTATTGTAAAATCCATATGTTAAATGTGTCTTGAATTCTGAAAGAAAATAATATTTTACAAGCTGACATTTTCTTCGAACTTGGAGCATCATGTAATTTACAAACAGACTTCATGGGCCATTAGGAAACCTAATCAAATTTCTTCTATAGGTTTTGGAATTGAGTATGTTAACACATTGAAATATATACTATGGCTATAATGCTAATTATAGTAAGTTGTTACCAAACATAAAACAACTAGAAGAAAATTATTGTAAAATGAGCCCAAGAGCCCCAGAATCACTCTGCAGCAAGACCCCAGCCAGCATAAGCCATTTTGAAGTATTTATTGGTTACATGTTATAAAATACCAAGAGATTATGAAAACAGTGCCATTTAACTCTTAAAATGTGTATTACATTGCTTTCGGATGTCCTTGTTAAGTGATGTTTTTGTAAGAAAATACTAACTTTTGTGCAACTTTCTAGATTGTATAGAATTATTAATAAAAGTACTAATTGCTTAGTACTACTGTGTAATAGCCACTTTAGTATATTATCATTTAATTTTAAAAGATAAGAATTTAAGAGTTACTAGCCCCTCTGTGAAATCACTTGCCCAAGTGACAAGCTAGTAAGCAGCAGTGCTTGGTGGTTGTATCCAAGTCTTTCTGCCCCAAGTTCTTTCTAATCTACCTTGTTTTTCAGCCCCTACTGTGTAAGGCACTGTGACTCAAATTGTGTTATTTTAGTGCCCCTTTACAGAGACAGACTTAGATGAAGGCCCTTGCCCAGAGTCACACAATAAGTAAGGACAGACCCATGGAACAAGTCATTCCTATCACAGCTGAAATGACTGTTTCTGGGAAAGAAGTCAGCCTAGCACTGTCACAGTGACCTACAAAAAACTTCTTTAGAACTAAAAATGGAACGGTATTCATTAGAAGAAAAAAAAAAGTCCACAATACACAGGGAATAATAGTATTTCAAATGTTTTATGAGATATTCATATTTTTTAATATGCTTCTTAATATTTTTAAGTTGGCAAAAATAAAAGTGCCTCTTAAATGTGACTACACATTTCTGTTGCTTTTTTGTTCCACATCTTCCCAAGGGTCTTCAAAAAATGATGGAAGCAAGCTTGCAGAACAGATTCTTACAAATACCTGATAACCCACTATTTACTATTTAAATTCCAAAGATGGCAATTTGGGGACTTTACTCATAAGAAAAATTTGTTTTCTAAAGTATCAGAGTCAACAACTTACCTTCCAAAATTCTATCTTGAATACTCTTAATTTACATATGGTAAAACAAGCCCAGAGATCCTCATGTTTTAACCAAAGTTACACTACAGTTCAGGAACATTAGAACGTTTGATTCCTGGTTCCTTGAACAGTTGGTTTTTCTACCATCCAGTTCCTTGTCTTCTGTGCTCTAAGCTGAATTCAGTGGGTTATTCAGTCCCTCAAGGTTTGAATTACTGATTAAAAGAAAGTAAATATCAATAAACTTAAGAGATTTTATTGAGAGGTTTGAATTTGAAAGCCATCAGGGAAAAACACGAATGCCACTTTTCTGACCTCAGTTTAGATTATCTGGTGTTTTAGTCCAATGTTAAAGACTCCATTTATCTGCCTCCAGAATTGCACAGTACAGCTCTCGTTGGCTTTGGCTGTGGAATACTACAATGTGAAGAATGTAGGCTGTGGAATCAGAGCTTGATTTGAATACCAGCTTGGCTACTCACTGGTTATGTAACTAACCATGGGCAAATCATGCCATCCTTCTTTCTGTTTACTTCTCTGTAAAGTGGAAACATTTTGAGAATAAGATTATAAATAAGGGAGGCTAGCACATAGTACATTCTAAAAGTTAATTCCCTTTTCCTCTAGAATCAGAAGCCTGGAATTGTTGCAACTCACCTTGTACAGATCACCTTGAGCCTTCATTTTGCCATATTTTAAATGGGATTTGAATGACTACCTTGCAGGATTGTTATAAAGGTTAAGTAAAGCAGTATGTACAAAAACTGATCACAACATCTGATGCTTGACTCTCACTACCTATTCTTCCCTTGCTCTGGAGTGTGTTTATGATTGGTAGCAGAAAAGTGAGAGAATAACATGGTCCACCATTCCTCATCAACTATAGAGAAATTTTCTTCGATGGACTTTCAGTTAGGAGATTATTTACTTTTCAGTACCCTATGATCCTGCTTACTCATCTCTTCTAAGCGTCCCTACTCCAGAGAGGTCAGAGATTGGCCTGCCCTACCTCAACCTTAAACATGGAAGGTATCAAGATCTTCTAAGCCATTCTCACACCTGCATGGTACTAGACACAACAGTCCCTAGCAGTTTTACAGAACATTCATTATTGAGAGTCTAGAAACAGGCCTGAAAAACGATTATTTAAATCACATGGGTAAGATACATTTTTCTCTTATTTAATTTGACTTAGAATAGTCACTGCTTACTCAGTGATTACTTTCTCAGTGACTTTCCACTACCAGCTCTTTCTTCATTCTCCTCCAAATATGATTACCTGAGAGATGGCAAAAAAAAAAAAAAAGAAAGAAAGAAAGAAAAAGAAAGTTCTAGTCTGCCAAACAGCGTTGTGAACAGAATTGGTGGTCAGGTAAACCGAAGTTTGAAACTTTTAGGAATAGGTAGCACACCTGACCAGGGAGAGTTTAACACTACAATTTTTCTAGCAGTTTCTATCAACATACAAGAGTAGTACACTGGTGGGGGAAGATGAGGGGAAGGAGACTAGAAGGCAGTGAAGGCTGGAATTCTCTCCCAGTGTCTTTTTTTGTTTACTTGTTATTGAAGTGTACATATGTAGAATGTATGAATATCATAAGCACATAACCTCACTGTTTACAAACCAACATTACCCACGTAACAATCTGCATGAAGCTCAAAAAACAGAACGTGACCACTCCAGGTACCCCCCTCAATCTCCCTCCCAGTCACTGCTCCTACTCCAAAGGAAGCCACTACCCTAACAAATATTTTTTTTTCATTTATGTACAGTAAAATTCTCTATGGTGTTCAATTCTGTGAGTTTTGACCCATGCATACCATGTGACCACCCCATTACCCCCAAAACTTCTACCCCCAACTTGCAACCACTGGGATTTCTCAGTGCCTATAGTTTTGCCTTTCCCAGAATGTCATATAAATGGGACTATATCCCATGTAGCATTTTGGGTGTGGCTTCTTTGACTTCGCAAAATGCATCAGGTTTATCCGTGTTGCTGTAGGAATCAATAGTTTGTTATTGCTAAGTAGTAGTTCATTTTACAGAGGTATAATTCGTGTATCCGTTCACTGAAGGACTTTTGGATTGTTTTCAGTTTTTGCCACTGTATTTTTGTGCTTCTTTGCAACTTCAGGTCTGCAGGATCAAGAAGCAAACCAGGAATGGGTTTCTGATCTGACAGCCATGACAGGCCCTCGCCCACCCACCTCCCTCTCTCCTGTGAGCATCCACACATTTTGCCCGTTGCACAGGAGCTTATCATAAAACAAACTTTAAATGCAGAATGATATGTCCCAAGAGTCTGTTTACAGAATAAAATGATACCTAGAGTAGGAGACTACAAGTAGAAGCAATTTTGAATTTTTAGAATTTCAAACTCCCAAGAATAACACTCAGATGGTCCAAACACGGGATGTGCCAATGACCAGTGCCAGATTATCATTGCTGGTGTCCTAAGGGAGATAAGTGTAGTCTGTTTAGGACAGTAGTAAATGAAAGAAAATAGTCTGAGAAGAAAATAGAGCAACAAATGAAAATAGCCATGTGTTAAACATGAGACTAATAGCCTTACAATTTAGAAAACAGCCCATGGAGACAGTCCTCCTCTTTCAAGAAAATCTAGTTTGTTGAACACCAAAGGATTGTAGTTTGTTTTTTTAAATTAATAACTACCAATTTCCTTTAGGTGGTAACTTCTCTGTATCTTAAAAATTACTAATATTGTGTGATTAACAGAAATTGTTCATTACTAGGTAGGGCAATTCTAGTGCAGCATACCTCAGGAATCCTTGACCCTGAGCTGCCTTCCCCTCCATTGATTGCATGCAGATAGTATGAATGGCCTTGTCAGTCTTTTCCATTCATATCTGATACGACTTGATTTCTCTTGTGTGTTTTCGAACAACAACAACAACAACAGTAGGTCCTTCTTCTAAATTGGCACTAAACTAAACCTTAGGAACCATCTGGTGTTACCCAAAATAGGAAGAAACTATTCAAATTGAGTATATATTCATCCCTATTCCTGCTAGTCAACTGTTAATGACCAATGTCATTTGGACCGTTTTTAACCACTGAATGATTTTAACTACTGAATAAATAGTAGAATGATTTTTTTTTTCAGAGAGAGAGAGAAAATCTTTTTTTTTTTTCATGTTTATTTATTTTTGAGAAAGAGGACAAGTGGGGGAGGGGCAGAGAGAGCCAGAGACACAGAATCCGAAGCAATCTCCAGGCTCTGAGCTGTCAGCATAGAGTCCGATGTGGGGCTTGAACTCACAAACTGTGAGATCATGACCTGAGCTGAAGCCAGACGCTCAACCAACTGAGCCACCCAGGCAACCTGAGAGAGAGAAAGAATCTTAAGCAGGCTCCATGCTCCATGCGGAGCCCAACGCAGGGCTCAATGCAATGACCCTGGGATCATGACCTGAGCCGAAATCAAGAGTCAGATGCTCAACAGATTGAACCACCCAGATGCCCCTAGAATGATATTTTTTTTAACTATATAGAAGCCAGTGCTCAAAACAATTAGCATGTAAAATAAGATATAGCAAATTTTCTGATGGAAGAAAAGATTAGAACAAGTGATGTAATCTTTCTTTAGGATGTCTAAAATTAGGTTCATTCACCTCACAGATGGGAGGGCTAAAGACAAGACGAAAAGTCCCATATGTTTCACACTATGAATCTCTACAAAAAGGTTTTCTAAATCTTGTGACAGTCATTTGATCAAAAATATCCACTTCCCTAGTGGTATTTAAGACGAGAAAAACTATGTCTTGATAATAGATCCCTTTCTCTATGAAAGTTCAGTGTTCGGTCTGGATCTAGTTTATCTGACATTCCTCACTCTTACTAGGAAAAAGCTCTATGAACCTTTTAACAACTTTTCTCCTGATGGCTAGTAATGTACTTAATGGAATATTCTCTACATCACCCACGTTTTAACCTTAATGCTCCTTGACATTTCTCTTCCCCCAAATATTTGGTCACCACCTACTACTGATTCTTCCTTAATGTCATATTTTTCTTGCTATTACTTCTACTGTCATCACTCTAATCCTTAACCCACCCTCATCCCCAGGCCTGGGTTACTTCAGTGGCCTCTTAATTCATCTTCTAGCCTCCTCTAATTTCTCCCCTTGCTGATCCAGCCATCACCCGATGACTTTTCCTAAAATGCAGCTTGGATTGTGTTTCTCCCCTCCTCAGTGACCTTCATGGGTCCTAAATCCAAACTAACTTTCCCGTATAGTACGGTTCTGGAATATAGTATGTGGTCGATCAGTCATCTACTGCCCCCTACCTCCCAAGCCATACCTGGGCAGGTCTTGTCCTGCCACTCTTGGTCATGCAAATTGCTGCCTTGCTAACTGTTGTGCCCTCCCCACCCAAGTGCCCTTATCAAAGCCCTACCTTTCTTCAAGGCCCACCCTAAATCCCTCCTCCTGCAGAAGACTCCCCAGTTGTTCTAGCCCATGAAGCCTGAATTCCTACAGTATATATTTTGAGTCCACCTAGCAGCATGTTCAACCTGTGCTGTTTTCACCTCTTTAGGTACATGGTTTGTCTCAGATTAGGAGGCCTTCTCCTTGTGTACCTCTGTCCCAGTAAAATACCCATGGCAGCTGATCAGAGGGCACAGCTCTGCCACCTCTCCGGAGCCTGCAAGCCTCATACAGCATGACTGCCTTCAATGGCTTGACTTTTCATGATCATGACCTGAAAAGAGCACTGTGTAAGTGTTAGCAGCCGCTTCATCTGCACAGTGGTTGAGTTGGGATGGAGGAGTGGACAGGAGTGGATAAAACAGTCTGACTACAAGTCTCTAAATCAGCCAAAATTTTCATTTAATTATAGTCCTTTCCTTTCTGGCCCGTGGTATAATCATCTTCCTTCCTGAACATGCTTTGTGATTTTTCTCTTTGTATCAATTTTATTTTCCTTGCGCATATGTTTTCATTATAAGTCATGTCACAGGTGGGTGGGAGAGATGCTGGTCCTTGTCTCACAGAGTCAGAGAATGAATCTCACAGGCAGCAGTGAGCAAAGCGATAGAGTTTATTGAGCAAGAAAGTACAAAGCTCTCAAGAGTGAGAGGGGTCCCTTTTCATGCGTCTGTCAGCCACGTGGATGTCTTCTTTGGAAAACACTCAACATCAGAGAAATACAAATCAAAACCACAATGAGATACCACCTGTCAGAATGGCTAACGTTAACAACTCAGGCAACAACAGATGTTGGCGAGGTTGTGGAGAAAGGCGAACTCTTTTGCACTGCTGGTGGGAATGCAAACGGGCACAGCCACTCTGGAAAACATATGGAGGTTCCTCAAAAAGTTGAAACCAGAGCTACCCTATGACCCAGCAATTACACTACTAGGTATTTATCCAAAGGATACAAAAATGCTGATTTGAAGGGGCACATGCACCCCAATGTTTATAGCAATACTATCGGCAATAGCCAAACTATGGAAAGAGCCCAAATGCCCATCGACTGGTGAATGGATAAAGAAGATGTGGTTTATATATATACAATGGAGTACTACTCGGCAATGAAAGAGAATGAAATCTTGCCATTTGCAACAACAACATGGATGGAACTAGAGTGTATTAGGCTAAGCAAAATAAGTCAGTCAGAGAAAGACAGATATCAATGTGGAATTTGAGAAACACAACAGATAACATAGGGGAAGGGAAGGGAAAATAAGATAAAAACAGAGAGGGAGGCAAACTGTAAAAGACTCTTAAATACAGAGAACAAACTGAGGGCTGCTGGATGGGAGATGGGTGGGGAGATGGGCTAAATGGGTGACGGACATTAAGGAGGGCACTTGGAATGAGCACTGGGTATCATATGTAAGAGATGAATCACTGGGTTCTACTCCTAAGGCCAAGACTACACTCTATGTTAACTAACTTGAATTTAAAAAGAGAGAGAGGGGGGCGCCTGGGTGGCTCAGTCGGTTAAGTGGCCGACTTCAGCTCAGGTCACGATCTCAGGTCCGTGAGTTCGAGCCCCGCGTCAGGCTCTGGGCTAATGGCTCAGAGCCTGGAGCCTGCTTCCGATTCTGTGTCTCCCTCTCTCTCTGCCCCTCCCCCGTTCATGCTCTGTCTCTCTCTGTCTCAAAAATAAAAATTAAAACTAAAAAAAATAATAATTAAAAAAAAATAAAGAGAGAGTGAGAGGGGTCCTGACTGGGTTGCCACCAAGAATTTTTATCTCTGACTTTTTATTGGGACCTAATCAGGAACTGGATAACTCTATTTGTGGCATGTAGCATGCACAGGTCTGGGATGCATTTATCCTTTTTTTTTTTTTTTCCAAAACCTGTCCTGCAGCTATAGCCTCCCACCCACATATGCAGCTGGGGCTAGGGGCACGGTGGACACCTCAAGGATTAGGAGGGCCAGGAGGGTCTGAGAGCCACTTTGGTGAGCCTTGAAGCCAAGGCAGAGGCTGGCCCAGGGGGAGCCATCATGGCTGTAACCAGCCTCCGCAGGGTCCCTTATCTACCCCTGCCTATTGCTAACCCCTTCCCTACTCATCATCTGAAACCCTGCTTGGAAGTAGCTGAGGTAGGAATACTTTCTCTGAAAGTCTTAGTGACAGAGCCAAATATAGTACTCTTGATTTTGCTTCTTTTTTTAAAAATTTTTTTAATGTTTATTTTTTGAAAGAGTGAACAGGGGAGGGGCAGAGAGAGAGGGAGACACAGAAACTGAAGCAGGCTCCAGGTTCTGAGCTGTCAGTGGGGCTTCAACTCACAAACCGCGAGATCATGACCTGAGCCAAAGTCAGATGTTTGATCAACTGAGCCACCCAGGCAGCCTTGATTTTACTTCTTTACTCTTTACCTCCTTTTATACTGGTTTCCATTCATTAAATCTTTTTTTTAATGTTTATTTATTTTTGAGAGAGAGAGAGAGAGAGAGAGAGAAAGCAGGGGAAGGGCAGAGAAGGGTGGGGGGATCCCAAGCAGGCTCCATGCTGACAACAGAGAGCCTGATGCAGGGCTCGAACTCAGGAACTGTGAGATCATGACCTGAGCCCAAGTTCGACGCTTAAGTGACTAAGCCACCCAGGCATACCTCCACTCATTAAATCTTATATTAAATGAAACAGATGGAGATTTATTTTTTAAAATTTATTTTTAATTTTTCACCCAAGTTAGTTAGCAAATAGTGCAATAATGATTTCAGGAGTAGATTCCAGTGATTCATTGCCTATGTATAACACCCGGTGCTCATCCCAACAAGTGTCTTCCTCAATGCCCCTTACCCATTTAGCCCACTCCCACACCCACAACCCCTCCAGCAACTCTCAGTTTGTTCTCTGTATTTAAGAGTCTCTTATGTTTTGTCCCCCTCCTTGTTTTTATATTATTTTTACTTCCCTTCCCTTATGTTCATCTGTTTTGTATCTTAAATTCCACATATGAGTGAAGTCATATGATATTTGTCTTTCTGTGACTAATTTCGCTTAGCATAAATACCCTCCAGTTCCATCCGCATTGTTGCAAATGGCAAGGTTTCATTCTTTTTGATTGCCAAGTAATATTCCATGGTGTGTGTGTGTGTGTGTGTGTGTGTGTGTGTGCACCACATCTTCTTTATCCATTTACCTGTAGATGGACATTTGGGCTCTTTCTATAATTTGGCTATTGTTGATAGCGCTGCTATAAACATGGGGGTGCATGTGCCCCTTCAAAACAGCACATCTGTATCCCTTGGATAGATACCTAGTAGTACAATTGCTAGGTCATAGGGTAGTTCTATTTTTACCTTTTTGAGGAACCTCCATACTGTTTTCCAGAGTGGCTGCACCGGTTTGCATTCCCACCAGCAGCACAAAAGAGATCCTCTTTCTCTGCATCCTCGCCAACATCTGTTGTTGCCTGAGTTGTTAATGTTAGTCATTCTGACTGGTGTGAGGTGATATCTCACTGTGGTTTTGATTTGTATTTCCCTGATGATGAGTGATGTTGAGCATCTTTTCATGTGTTGGTTGGCCATCTGGATGTTTTCTTTGGAGAAGTGTCTATTCATGTCTTTTGCCCATTTATTCACTGGAGTTTTTGTGTTTTGGGTGTTGAGTCTAAGTTCTTTATAGATTTTGGATACTAACCATTTATCTGATATGTCACTTGCAAATATCTTCTCCAATTCTGTTGGTTGCCTTTTAGTTTACTGACTGCTTCCTTCAACGCGCAGAAGTTTTTATCTTGAGGTACCAATAGTTCATTTTTGCTTTTGTTTCCCTTGCCTCCAGAGACATGTCGAGTAAGAAGTTTCTGTGGCCACAAAGAGGTTTTTGCCTGCTTTATCCTCTAAGATTTTGATGGCTTCCTGTCATATGTTTTAGTCTTTCATCCATTTTGAGTTTGTTTTTGTGTATGGTGTAAGAAAGCGGTCCAGGTTCATTGTTTAGCATGTCGCTGTCCAGTTTTCCCAGCACCACTTGCTGAAGAGACTGTTTTTATTCCATTGGACATTCTTTCCTGCTTTGTCAAAGATTAGTTGGCCATACGTTTGTGGGTCGATTTCTGGGTTCTGTATTCTGTTCCATTGATCTAAGTGTCTGTTTTTGTTCCAGAACCATACTGTCTTGATGATTACAGCTTTGTAATGCATCTTGAAGTCTGGATTGTGATGCCTCCAGCTTTGTTTTTTTCAGGATTGCTTTAGCTATTTGGAGTCTTTTCTGGTTCCACACAAATTTTAGGATTGTTTGTTCTAGCTCTGTGAAGAATACTGGTGTTATTTTGATAGGGATTGCATTGATTATGTAGATTGCTTTGGGTAGTATCAACATTTTAACAACATTTGTTCTTCCAATCCAGGACCATGGAATATTTTTTCCATTTTTTTGTGTCTTCTTCAATTTCTTTCATAAGCTTTCTATAGTTTTTAGTGTATAGATTTTCACCTCTTTATTTAGGTGTATTCCTAGGTATTTTATGGTTTTTGGTGTAGATGGAGATTTATTAATAGCTTTAAAACTCTATCTGCACAGTTAATCTCAGAGCTTTATTTTTTTTTAAGTTTATTTATTTGTCTGAGAGAGGAAGATACGGTGTGAGTGGGGGAGGGGCAGAGAGAGAGAGAGAATCCCAAGCGGGCTCTGCACTGCCACCACAGAGCCTGATGCAGGGCTTGAACTCATGAACTGTGAGGTCATGACCTGAGCTGAAACCAAGAGTCAGACGCTTAATTGGTTGAGCCAGCCAAGTGCCCCAATCTCAGTCTTTTAATCCTCTTCTACAATTTTATTTTTCTATCTATCTATCTATCTATCTATCATCTATCTATCTATTTAATTTTTAGTTGGCTCCACTCCCAGGGAAGAGCCCAACACAGGGCTTGAACTCACAACCCTAAGATCAAGCCCTAAGCTGAGATCAAGAGTGATGCTTAACTGACTGAGCCATCCAGGCACCCCCCTCTCTACATTTTAAATTCTGGGTTGCAAAGAAAGTTTTCAGGGGAAAAACATTTCGTGGCTTGATAACTAAAATAAACCAAGCTCGGGGATGCTGGGCTTACATTTGAATGGAGGTTTGATGCAGAGTTTTTCCCACCCCTCTTCTTTCCCATCTCCAAGGAAGAAACACTGTCCCTTTCCCTCTCTGTTTGTCCTCCTGTTCTTATTCCTTACGTCTTCTTCAATTAGCCCTCTTTTCCTGTGTGTTTAGTCTCCTTCCTGCATGGGCTACTTGTGTTCTGACTATATAATCAAATCTCTCCTAACCTATAAAAACTTTCCGTGGACTCCTAATCCCCTTGAAACAACCTCACTCCTCTTCCTTTCTTAGTCAAATATCTTGAAAAGGACACTGTCCATTTTTCCGTCCATTTATAATAAATACTAATGATTTGTTGAATGCCTACAGTATTTTAGACAGGATGTTGGCTAGACAGGACACCCTACCCTCATGCTGCTCAGCCTCCTGGCCAAACCTTGGCCCTTGCCCTGCCACTGAAACTGCTCGGACAAAGCTGTCTGTGGACCTCCTACTCCCCAAATTCCGTGGCTCTTCTCAGTCCTTCCCCCTCAGCAGCACAAGATACTTGAACAGCAATGAATAATATCCTAACACAATAGAAATCATTCCCCATGCTCAAGGCCCTGTGATGAACACAAAGAAGAACAAGCACAGAATCTGCCTTTGAAAAGCTTACACGCAGAAAATATTGTGTAGCCCAAGTGAACGGGGCTCTCCCTAAGGGAAGCTTCATAGGGAAAATATGTTTAAAGAGACAAAAGCTTGTATTCACAAAACGTGTTCAATATATCTATCATTGATCTCAATATACAAATTCAGGTGTATTAACGAGTCAGCAAGTACATGGTGACTGATGTTGTTGCAGGATCTTTTACCTCAATACCCGGGATTTGTTGTCCCGCTGCTTTGAAGAATGAAGAGGTGGACACAAAATGAGCAGCGGGCTAAAGTTTATCAGAGTATAAGATCAGAAAGGAAGAATCGTATAAAAGCTCTCTTTACAGAGAGGGGACGTTCGAAAGTGAATGCCCACAACTATAGGCAAAGGGTTTTGTTCTATAGGGTTCCGGTCAGCCTCCCTCTTCCCTTCTCACTTGTTCCTTCTCAGGTTCTACCCTGACTGGCTGGATAACTCTAGGTTGTCCATTTCTAACTGGCTAGACTCTCTTGTGTGAGGTGTGAGACTATGGTCACACTGCCCCTCGTGTAACGTAAGTTTTATGGTTTACTTATTTTAGTTAGGTACTTCGATTGTCAAATTCCTGAGGGGCACCCAAGGGGGAGTAGGTGGTGTCCATCACATTCTTAAGAGGAACCTTACGCCAGAGGGAGTTTGCTGTGATCACACATTCCCATCAATGCTCCAAAATATGTGTTTGTCTCCAACCAGGGACCTCAGGCCCTAACCTTTCCCTCTCAGCCTGTTTTATCTTTTCTTTTCCTTATCACAATGTCAAGAGTAATACCCTTTGATAACACATTTACTGCTCCAAATGTTCACAATTGCTCATATTTTCTGTGCATACCAGCCCTTCCAAGTGTCCCCTAAATAAGCATTGTTGGGGCTTGTTCTTAGTCAAAGACGTTACAGCTCATAGGAACAGAAAAATACAAATCATGGCTTGTTGAGATTTAAAAAAAATATTTTCCCCAAGATTCTGGGTAAAAGAATTGTTCATCCATATTTGGCTGGCTCATTAGCCCACAGCTGCCCACACAGATTCTCTACCCCCTGTTAAAGGCCTCGCCTTCTTTCTGAGTCCCCAGAGACTGTCTTCGACGTGTTCCATCCCATTGCCTACTGTGCCTCAGTACCCTGGCGAGCAAGCTCCATGTTTGGGGGGCACCCTGCATCCTTGGAGAGCTGGAGCTGTGTCATTGGCAGAGTGGAGAGGAGCTCTTTGTATTTTATATGATGGATTAGAGTCGGGCGGTGGGGGGACATCCAAAAACAGTGTTGTCTAGATCCCAACCTCTCAAAGAAGTCTTAGTGAAGCCAGTTCTTATTTCCAGAAGGAAGCTCAAAGACCCTCTTCCTCTCCTCAGTATGTGTCCAGAATAGGGACCAAACTGTCCTCAGCACTTCTGCTACTCTACACAGCTGTTTCCAGGTTAAATTACTGGTTCATTATTCTCTCATGGCATCCCACCCATTCCTCTGCTACACCCAGGGATGTCTGTACCCCAGCAATGGCAGGACCCAGGCTCAAGCCAACTCAGAGTTCCCCATTACATATAGGTATCTACGTGTGTAATGTCCGTGGCCAAAGCTATGTCCATGCTAAGGCCAAGCAAATGGGCCCGACATAGAAGCCTCTAGAGCCCAGAGACAGCAAGTTCACTGATAAGTCACAGTTGGGGAATGACTCCCCAGAGATAGGGGAAAGGACCCCATCATGAAATTGCCTCCCCAGGTTCTCAGGTTGTAGCTGACACCTCATCAGTGTCACCTGTAGTTTTGCTAGAGGAATAACTTAATGAGCACAAATCCTGCCAGTACCTTCTGGTGGCGCTTGGAGTATGACAAAATGAGCCTTTTCATCCTCATGGTCAGAGAATGAGACTTGCTAAGGACCCTTCTATTTATTTTATTCTCTTAGGATAGGCATAGTCCCACTGCCAGGGCCACCTCCTAGGCCGTTTGTGTGAATTAGAAAGAGGTTCCTTCTCCTGATGAAACCAGCTGGGAATGGAAAAACAGCCTCCACCACACATGTCCCCCTCCGATTCTCCAGAGCAGACATCTTTTGGGGGAAGAAGAATGGCACATCAGAGCCCCCATGACCTACGTGTTATATATGGAGAAACTAAAACCCAGAGAGAGGAGAACAAACTTGCCCAGGGTCACCCAGTGAGTCAGTGATAACGAAGGAGTAGCACTCAGGTCTCCCGAAGTGCAGCCTGTGTGATTGCCACAGATCATCTCAGGGTGTGATAAACAGCTTTGGAGCCCATTCTTTCCCCCGCAGAGCATAGCAGGCTCAAGGACTGTCAAACTCAGACCCAGGGATCCCTTGTCTCTCACTCAGTGTTCTTCTTACATGTGTCCTCTACCCGAGACAGGGAGGCTCTCATTCCTGGGTACTCATGAAAGGGCGATGACAAAAATGAGGACAGAAATGGAGGCAGATAACTGAGTAACAATCTCTGCAGTCCATTCCCCACATCCGCAACACACGCAGGGAACTGCAGTTCCGGTCCACCTAGATCAGGGCTTCTCAGACTCAGCTGTGCACCAGAATCAAAAACATAGACTGTTGGGACACCTGGGTGGCTCAGTTGGTTAAGTGCCTCACTGTTGTACTCAGGTCATGTCTTGATCTCAGGATTGTGAGTTCAAGCCCTGCATTGGGCTCCACGCTAGGTATGAAGCCTACTTAAAAATAAATAAATAAATAAATAAATAAATAAATAAATAAATAAATAAGAGACTGTTGGCCCTTCCCCCAGAGTTTTTGATTTAGTGGGTCAGAGGTAGGCCTGTGAATTTGTATATCTAACAACTTCCCAGATGGTGTTGATTCTGCTGGTCTGGGGACACACTTTGAGACCCAGTGGCCTAGAAAAATAGACAACCCAGCTTTTCCTCCCTCACCTTCTTCTCTCTCTCTCTCCTTTCATGTCCCCCTCTGTAATTTTCTGCTTCGTCCTCCTCCCCATTTTTAGTCTTCTTCCCATGTTTCAAACCATGATGGAAGGAGCCAAGCTCTGCCAGGGACCTGGGTTCTAGTTCTAGCTCCATCACTGACTAAATGTGTGAACACAGGGCAAAGTCACTTCCCCAGTCTAGGCCCAAGGACAGACAATCCCCCACCCTCACAGCCCCTTCCCCAGGCAGGACCACATCTACCTGGGTTCATCTCTGTATCCCCAGATCCTTTGTGCAATATGTACTTGAAGAGAGGCTGGTGAATGAATTCAATGGCCTTTCAGCTTCCTTGCAGCTCAGACTCCAGGTTTCTGACTTCTTCCTTCCAAATCTGAGCTTTTTCCTCTTCAGTTGAACATGATATTTAGGGTGTTTCTAGACCAAGGGAGGGGTGAATGCTCTGGAATGTGGGGCAGAGAGTTGAGTGGACACAACTCTAGAACAGCGTGTTAGCTGGGAGAATCAGGTCCCAGACAACAGAAACATGACTCTCAGGGACAAGTAAGCGTGTGTGCTCAGAAGCTAGGAGCACCTAGGAGTCGGCCGGTTAGACTGGGTCCCCCACGCCCCCTGAGGTTCCGGCAGGGGGCGCCAGAGAGAGGGCCAAGGCCAGCCCGGTTAGCCCAGGTGTCCAGTCTGGGGCGGGAGGGTGCGCCCGGGAGGGTGCGCCCTAGGGGCGTGGACACCGCCGAGAAACACCCTGGCCGCATTTAAGTAGCTGCAGGCCAGTGCCAGGGAGGAAGGAGGCGAAAAGTTCCAGCAACTGCTGACCTACTCGGACCCAGAGTTAGACGCACCGACACCCAGCCCGGCCCCAGCTAGCTCTAGACCGCGCCATGCGGGGCCCGAGCGTCGCTCTGTGGATCCTCCTCGCTCTGCGCACAGGTGAGGCCCGACGGCCCGGTCTCGGGAGCAGGAGCAGGAGCGGAAGTAGGAGCTGGGGCGGGGGTCCTGCAGTTCTCCAGCCCCGGACCAGGGTCCCACGCAGCTAGGAAGTGTGCTCTGAGTCCTTATCTCCCGGGAAAGAGGGGAGGCGTAGAAAGGCGCCAAGTGCAGCTGAAGACGCCGGGGGTTGGGGGGTGGGTACTAACACTGACCCCGGCCGACTGGGACGTCCGGAGGGCTTCTTGGGGGAAACGGCATTGAGCTGGGCCTATGGAAAAGCGGGCCTGCTGACCTGCCCAGGAGAGGGGCGGCCAGAGGCGTGGAGGGGAGCGTCTTGGAGGGTCGGGGGGGACAGCTGGGAGGGTGAACGCTCTTGGTAGGCGTGGAAGCCCGAAGAGGGTTTGGGGGCCGGAGCGACTCTGCCTCTCCCGAGCCCGGGAGGGAAGCGGGAGGAGATTCTAAGGGACCGGTGGTGACACGTGAGATACGACCCGAGCTGGGAGCGTGTGTGCCCAGAAGCTACGAGCACCCTAGGGCGCCCTGCGAGGTGCAGCGAGGAGGAGGGGGCGCTGCCGGGTCTCCTCGCGTCTGCACCGCCCTCTCCCAAGGAAGTCAGGGCCCAGGGCAGTGAGGCGTGAGTCTGGGCATCGGGGAGCTGCTGGCAGGGACGGGCGGACACAGGATGGGTTCACCCTGTGACCTCACCAATACAAAATCTGGACCCGCTACCAGGGTCCCAACTCTACGGTTGTCGGGACTACCAAGGTGCAGCCCTGGGGCTCTGGAGAGGGGGGACGCAGTTTCACATTCCAGGATGCCGCCAGGAGCTGGGTTGCAAAAGGAAGGCTGTGGAGGACCCTGCAGTCTTGACCCTTGGAGTGGGGATGGGAAGGACAGGCTGCCAGGAGAGAATGACCTGGTTCCTGGGGGTGGGGAACTGGATCCAAAGCTGGACAGGGTGAGTGGTGGAGGAACTCAGGTCTTCCAAGGCATCGACTGCAAGGATATCTGGCCCCACTTCTGCTGGGGCCCCCAGGCTGGATGCTTTCTGGGACCCTGACCCAGTCAGACCTCGGGACCCAGGAGGCTCCCCACCAGGAGGAGGGGTCTAAGCAAAAGTCCACGGAAGAGCTATGTGTCCTGGCTCTCCACATAGGTTTACTTACAGCGTAGAAGGTGGCTTTTCTCATCTGCACTCTCCAATGACAGAGCAAGCTCAGAGAGGGGAAAACAAGTTGCCTGAAGTCACTAGCTCCTTCTCCAGGAGCGGAAACGTGAACTCCACCTGCTGGTTCCTCAGCTTCCCCTTGGCAGAGGCCTGGCACTGTGACCCTGAGGGTGGGTTTGCAATGGATGTAATCACAGATGCTCCGAGAGGATGCAAGTCTCCTCAGGGGCAGCCGTAACCACTTCCCAGTCTCAATTCCCGGCTCCTGAGGAGGGCGCAGGGATCCTGAGTGAGAGAACCTGGTCCATCACCCTCTTGTTGGAGGACACAGAGGCCCCAAGACTAAGCAGGAACTTGCCCAGTCACGGAGCCAGCCGCGACTCCCCAGCCAGTGCTCTTTCCAGCCACCAGGCTAAGCAGGTTCGGGGGTAGCCCAGCACTACCCCCGGAGACATTCCCTGGCCTCTGTAAAGTGCCAGGCTCTCAGCTGCCCCAAGTGCAGGAATATGCGTGCAGTCTGTGACACTTTTTGCCTCGGTCCCTCCCCGGGGGAGGGCAGGGCCGCAGTAGAGCACGGGCTACACAGGCTCGTGGGGTTACACGCAGCTGCTGGAGCCAGCCTGCTTGGGCTCGGGATGCCAGGGGAGCTGGACCTCACTGTCCCCTGCCCCCAGCGCTCGGCGGCATGGAGGTGCGGTGGTGCACCACCTCAGACCCAGAGCAACAGAAATGCAGCGACATGAGCAAAGCCTTCCAGGAAGCCGGTATCCGGCCATCCCTCCTGTGTGTCCAGGGCACCTCAGCCGACCACTGCATCCAGCTCATCACGGTGAGTCCTGCCCCCTCACTCCACTACCACACCCTGCCAGACGGGAGGGCTCTGACTCACGAGGGAGTACACAACAGCGTCATTCACAGAGAAAGGTGCCGATTTCCTCCCTGCCAGCGGGCATTAGGATCTCCTGAGTTTCCCAGGCAACAAGGGCCGGCTTGTTTCCTGCCAGGGCCCAGGCCAGCCACTGGGAGGCCACAGAGAGGGCCCCTGCTCGGTGGGCGCCAGTAGGGAAAGATATCTAAGAGGCAGAGTTTTCCTTCCACAAGGCCCCTGCTAGAGTAGGGACACTACCCACCCCCACCAAGGTGCGCCCAGACAGCAGCCCCCTCGGTGGCCCATGGTAGTTAGGCCGTCATGAAGCTTTCCCGAATGGGGCTTGTGCACTTTCTCAGGAAGGAGGAATGAAGGCCAGCAGTCCTAGGTGGGTGAATGGGGGTGGGAAAGAAGTGCTGAGGGGTGGATCTGCTCAGCTGGCACTGACACTCAGAGGCAGGACTTCAGTGGAAGGACAGTGCCTGGAGGGAAGCTTTCTGGACAGGCACAAGGGAACCTGGGATTTCATTTCAGCTCAGCCCTTGATTTCTCCCCAAAGCTAATCCAATCATATAGTACCACATGGGCCGGGGGCTTCGGTCAGGCTCCACTGGGAGGAAAGCGATTATACTGAACTACAGTTTTATCATGGACCCCATGACACTGATAGGTATACTGCCATTTGTGTTTTGAAATAAAAAAGGGAAAAAATGAAGCGGGAATTTGTGGGATTCAGTCTGCATCTTAGAAAATCTGAGGTTAACAGTGGAGGCGGAGGTCTGAGAGGCAGGAAAATGAGGGAGGCTCACTTTCCACTACATACCATTTTGTACTATCTGATTTTTTTAAGTTCATCTATTTATTTTGACAGAGGGAGAGAGAAAGAGAGTGAGAGCACACAAGCAGGGGAGGGGCAGAGAGAAGGAGAGACAGAATCCCAAGAAGGCTCCGCACCATCAGCGCAGAGCCCAGTGCGGGGCTTAAACACGCAAACCATGAGATTATGACCCGAGCAGAGATCAAGAGTCAGACGCTTAACCCACTGAGCCACCCAGGCGCCCTGAAAATTAATATTTTTTAAATACATAATTAGAAAAGGCAAACCCTTGGCCTAGGAGAGCTGTCACCTAGGACCTGGTAAAGCGTGAGCCCGCTATACCCTGGTGGCTGCAAGGCTGAGCCAGGACAGGGTTCCTGGGCCAGACAAAGAGGACGAGTGTAGACCTCCATGGCTTTTCAAGGGGCCCTAGGCAGTCGAATGGGCCAGGGTGCCTGGGCTGGGCTGACCCACATGTTCCCAGCAGGCCCAGAAGGCTGATGCCATCACCCTGGATGGAGGAGCCATTTATGAAGCCGGGAAGGAGCATGGCCTGAAGCCCGTGGTGGGCGAAGTATATGATCAAGGTCAGAGGGCTGAGTGGGAAGAGGGGCGGGCCAAAGGACAGAGGATGTCACTCTGCAGTGGGTTTGGCCCTCGAGCTGGTCAGTAGCCCTGTCCCCAGAACAGTCCTGGTGTCCAGGCCAGACCAACCCACAGAGACTCCCCTAAGTCTCTCTTGCCACCCCCCTTAGAGCGGGGGCACCACAGACATAGAGGGCCAGTTTAAGTCTGTTCTTCCCTGTGGGGAGCCCAGCCTGCCTGGAACTCGCACCCACAAGCCCTTACCGAGGGGCTGCCCCATGTCTGCTATAGTGTTAGGCACAACTGACTGGGTGAAGGAGTCTTCATAATGCCCAGCGCCCGAGCACTTCAGTGACCCTGTGTCAGAAACAGCACGAAGTGGGGATAGGGGCTGGCCAGAGGTATTGCCTAGGACCTGCAGAGCTCAGCCGACCAAGATCAAATCCCAGTCCCGCCCCTTCCTATGGTCCTCTGTGGCCTTGAACAACCTTCCTTCCTTGACTGCAAAATGGGGAGAGTAACCCCTGTCCTGTCACACAAATGAAACGAGTCAGCCTTGACTCATGGTGTGCACTTGACACATGGTAAGGGCTTGGAGATGTGAAAGCCTCTGCCCCAGTCCCTGCACCTTGCATCAGATCTGTGTCTAACTCAGGATACGTGGTGCGCGCACACACACACACACACCCATCTCCCACAGCCTTCCCAGGCAGGGTTCCAGCCTCTCTGGTGGCTTCTTCCCTGCCACCCTCGCTCCTCTCCTGTCTCTCCTTCTAGAGGTTGGTACCTCCTATTACGCCGTAGCTGTGGTCAAGAGGAGCTCCAATGTGACTATCAACACCCTGAAAGGCATGAAGTCCTGTCACACGGGCATCAACAGGACGGTGGGCTGGAACGTGCCTGTGGGCTACCTGGTGGAAAGCGGCCGCCTCTCCGTGATGGGCTGCGACCTGCTCAAAGGTAAGGGCTTTGGGCCAGGCAGGCTTCTCCTGCAGGAGCGCTGCGTCTCCCCACTGGCCGCTGCGCTGCCTTCCCCTCACAGGTGACCGCCCTCAGGCTCACCTTCGTCCACAGCTTCCTTTAACTAAGGAGCAGCCCCATCGCACCTCCTCCAGGGCCTTCCGGACACCTACTTGGTGCTGGCCCTCTCTTTAGTGCTGGCCAGCCTGCTGTTGCTACCGTTTAAGTTCTGGTTGATCGGCCCTCCAGGGCACTTGACTCTGGCTCACTCATCACGGTACCCTAGGACACCCCTGAGCACAAGGTCCCACCCGTGTTTGGGAGGTAGTGATGCTCAGGGAGCAGCTCTCACCTGGTAGACCTGTGTAGGTTCCTACTTCCAGAGACGTGTCCTCGGCATTACACACGAGGAACTACTTTTTCGGGGCCCAGACAAGCTGCTGGCTTATACCCAGAAAGCTCACAAGTGGGTGACCGCAGTCGATTCATTTCTAGTAAGAATAGGGCTGTCCTGCAAACAGAATGTCTCCCATGGAAGGGAGGTGAGAGTGATCTGAGAGGGGTTGTTGAGAATAAAACATGCCAAGGGAGTGAGCTGAAGCGCTGAGTGCCTGACTGAGAGCACTCAGGTAGAAGTTGTGCTTCTCCTGCTTGGGGTTTCTTTTCCTGGCCACCAGTCTCTCCACGGCAGGCATAGTACAGTGAAGTGGCCCCTGACACATGACAACCACATTCTTAAACTGCCCTCCTGGGGCATCACAGCACCCCCAGTAGAGTTTATCCATGAGTGTGCTACCTCCTGGTTTGTTCCACGGGTGACCAGTCCCTGTCAGTGGGGGCAGGTGGGAGAGCATAATCGTCTTTTTTTTTTTTTAATGTTTATTTCTGAGAGAGAGAGAGAGAGAGAGAGAGAGAGAGAGAGAGAGAGAGAGAGAGCATGATCAGGGGAGGGGCAGAGAGAGAGAGAGAGGAAGACACAGAATCCGAAGCAGGCTCCAGGCTCTGAGCTGTCAGCACAGAGCCCGACGCGGAGCTCGAACTCTCATGAACCGCGAGATCATGACTTGAGCCGAAGTCAGACACTCAACCAGTGGTTGAGCATAATGGTCTTTTAAAGCCCAGACTTTGCTGTCAGATAGATGTACATTTAAACCCTGGCTCAGCATAGTCTCCCTCATTGAACATCAGTTTCCTCATCTGTAACACAGGAAAATTAGCACTACAAGCCTGTGATGTTGGAAGAGCTGAGATAATTCACACAACGACTTTGCACAGGACGCAGCACAGGGTATATCCTCACTGCACAGAGCTGTTGCTACATGAGCTCAACTCCTATACCTCTCGGGGGCACCTTGCTATCGTATACGCATACACATGCGCACACAGACACGCACACGTGCACACGCGCATGGGCTACACCCACATATGCACAAACCCGTACACACACATGCACGCATACACATGCATTCACTGCCCCCGTACAACCCAACCACTGTGTAAACCAGCACAACCTGCAAGAGCTTGGAAGCCCTGTCCCCTCGGATGGTGGCCAGATGTGGGTGGCCTGTCTTTCAGTTGGCACATTTATTAAATTTCTGTTCCTCTGGGAGGAGGCAAAAAGCAGACCAGGAAAGGGAGCCCACCCTGGAAGAGTGTGGTCTAGCTGGGTGATGAGCCAGCCTCCTGCTCACCCTATGTGGCACTAAGGTGACCTTAGCACAGGATAAATATTTGCCGAAAGGGTGGACACTGGGCCTCAGTGCTGGCGGCGGCCCCAAAACCATGCCAATCCTGACCACTTCACCGTTTCCCTGCCCCTTCCTGTGTTTTCAAAAGCGTTGTCTATGAAATTAATTGTAGTCATTACGTATTAACTTCTTTCTTTCCCCACTTTCATTGATGACACGTAACTGATTTGAAGTGAAACCCACAGTGAGGACAGTAGTTATTTGACAGTTGTCCTTTGCGGGCAAGTGGAGATAAATGTTTTATCCCCCAGAACTGTTTTTAAAATAGCGAAATTCACTCCCAACACTCCTTGCTGCTTTTGTGGCCCCAGTTTGGGAGTCACTGACCCAGTCCAGCTCCCCAGTTTTGCTCGGACAGAAGCTTGGAGGGTCCAGCGAGTCCCTGAGGAGCCCAGCCCACCCTAACTGCAGCCTGAGGAGAGTGAGCCCTCCCTGGGGCACTGGCCCAGGGGTCTGACCCCGTGTGGCTGACTGACCTCCCTCTGCCTCCTTCCCACAGCTGTCAGCGACTATTTTGGGGGCAGCTGCGTCCCCGGGGCGGGAGAGACCAGCTACTCGGAGTCCCTCTGTCGCCTGTGCAGGGGCAACACTGCTGGGGAGGGGGTGTGTGACAAGAGCTCCCTGGAGAGATACTACGACTACAGCGGAGCCTTCAGGTGAGAGGAGAGGGCAAGGGTGGGGGGCGCTGAGTCAGGGATGAGGCCTTGAGGCCACAGAGCGGGTGGTAAATAGCTGCACTGAGAGGTCCCAAGGGTGGGGCAGTGTTGGCTGCATCTCTTCAAAGCACCCTTTATATAGTTCATGTGCCTGGTTAGTTTAAAAACATCAACCTGGAATATGCCGGACTGGATTTGCTCACAAAATCAACATGTTTGGTGTATTTAGAGAGATGAGGGCTTAGAGAGTAGAAAACGACAAAAACAGCCTTTTGCCACTTTTGTGTCGCCATTCTGGTGTCTCAGACTCACAGGGAGGGTGATAGGAGTGGGAAAGTGTGGCGGGAACCCTGGAAGTCCTGACAGTCGGAACTGGCCTCAGCTCCGCACCCGATTAGGGCTGGTACTTTGGATGCGCTCTCCTTGGAGCCCAAAGAGAGTCTCCAACAGCATGTGGCATAGCTGCGTCTGTCCACAGCTGAGGAAACATGCTCAGCAGGGCCGGCAGTGGAAGCCTCCTGAACCCCTCTAACTGCCTCGGCCTCAGTGTTTCCACCAGGAAGCAGGGAGCCTGCTGGTGCCCCACGCCCCAGGGTGGGATCTGGGGAAATGCAATTTGGGGCACAGAGAGAAAAACAGTCCTCAGTCCTCCAAGCCAGAGCTTTTGGCCTGCCCCGCTCTCCTGGTATTCCCCCAGCCCGGACCCTGCTTCTCTGCTGGCTGTGGGGACCCAGGCAGCCCTTTGCCCAGTAGGGCCTGGCCTGCCTCCCTCACTGGGCAGTGACGTATAAAGGATACATAAAAGTCCTGGTCCCTTCCACTCAGGGGTTTTTGGTGTGGCATGAGAAGGTCTTACCTAATCCCCTGCCTCAGGGCAGAGTCATCTTCAAAACACCCTGAGCATTGAAGCTGTTGATAACAGCAGCTGCCCTATGAGTACCTGCTCCACTCAGGCTCCGAGCTGGGCTGTACAGTGTCTATGCTGATTGTAAAGGATCTCTCCCTATGGAGAGCTACTTTCTTATCCCCACTTTAGAGGTGATAGAGGCTAGGAGGGCTCCACAACTTGGCAAAGCCACACAGGAAACAAACCAGGGAGCTAGATCCTGGGACTTCCTGACCGTGAAACCTGTGCCCACCATCACCAACCCCTACGATCCAGAACAGACCTCCAGAAGGCAGATGAGCTCCACCCAGGCTCACTGGTTTCTCCTCTGCAGGTGCCTGGCGGACGGGGCAGGGGATGTGGCCTTTGTGAAGCACAGCACAGTGCTGGCGAACACTGATGGTGAGTAGGGAGGGCCGGCGTCCAGGAGCAGGGTCTCAGGCCCTGTAACTCTCCCTAAAAGGAAGAGATGAGTCTCATGAGTATAGTTCAAACTGCTCTGTGGGGCAAGGGGCTGCCCTGCTCTGATTTGTGTCTGGCATTGGCTCCCACTTTCAGACTGGATTCTGACTGCAGAACATTTGCAAATCTCTGCATTAGCCCTCATCTACCATTCCTTCTCCCATTATCTGAAGAAGCCATCCCTTATCCCTGAACAAGGTCATATTAAGTTGGGTTAGTGTTATGTGTTGATCCATTATATCATTGTCATTTAAAAAAATTTTTTTTTGCAATCGTTGAGCTATAGAAAATTTCTAAGAGTCAGTCATAGAACTTCCATTTATTTTTACCCAGATTCTGGCTTTTACCATTTGCCACATTGGATTCATCATTCTTTCTATACTTGTGTATGTTCTTTCTGAATCATTTGAGAGTATGTTTGCCTGCCTCAGGCCCTTTAATACTTCAGTGTGTATCCCTAAAAACAAGGAGATGTGGACCTAGCCACAGTAACAGTCATCAAATTCGGGAAACATAACATTGACACAATACTATTATCTAATCTACAGCCCATATCCCAGATTCACTAGTTTTCCCAATTCTGTTCTTTGTAGCCATTTTTTTCAGGCCACAGACCTAATGTGTGATCACATGTGGTATTTGGTTGTCAGATCTCTTTCGTTTCCTTTAACTTCAAGGAATTTCTCAATCTTTGTTTTTGTGGCAGTGACATGTTTGAAGAGTCAGGCCAATTATTTTCTAGAATGTCCTCTAATTTAGATTTCTGTCGGGATTTTTATTTCTTTAATTTGAGGTGTAATTTACATGCAGCAAACACTCTCTTTTTGAAGTATGGTTTGGCAAACTTTGCCAAAAACACAGTTGTATAACCACCAATACAATCAAGAGAGTGATTGTGACAGACCTCTCACCCCAAAAGTTTCTTGATGCCCCCTTCTGGCACCCACCAATCATTTCTGTCTCTATAGTTTTACCTACTCAACAATGTCTGATTACTGTCTTTTTTTTATCACAATCTTTTTTTTAATCATAACCTTTGCCTTTAAAAGCAGAAGGTCCATCATGTGGTCTGACATTCAAGAAGGCAAACAATAAGAACCAGATTTTAGAAAGGGGAAAAAAATGATTTGAAAAAGGAGGAAGCACATAGGATTATCTCCAGAGCAAGATGATCCTATGAAAATGGACAGCTGGGACTTGGGCCTTAAGATCAAGCAAAAAAAAAAAAAAAAAAAAAAAAAAAAAAAAAAAAAAAAAAAAAAATTGGAAGGTGGAGAAAGAATAGGGCTGTATTGGGTTAAAATTGGCACTTTTAGTATTGTGGTGGTAATCTAAGGAAGTCTAAGTAATTTTTTAAAGACTATCTTCATGCAAAAGATTGGTAAGAACAAAAAAGGAAATTGACATAAATGTCTGAAGCAACGGTGGCTCTAATGGTCCCTAGCCAATGAAAAACAGTGGCAGATCAAAATACCAAAGTGGTACGTTTGTCTCACCGGAAGGCCAGATATGCCCCCAGAGCTCTATACAAAGGCTTTGCAGCAGATTAAAAATAGAGAAGAGCTGGGGAGGGAGGCGAGAATGGCACAGAGTAATTGTTGAGAGTGCTATAAATGATCATGCAGTCATTAAAAATGACCTTTATGGAGTTTTCCAAACTATTGCTCTCGGTTTTGGGGTTTGGTTTTGAAATAGCTTTGGAGGGAACAGAGTTTTCATGATCCCACAAATGATTTTTCCCCCTCCTATTTCCTAGCAGAGGCTTATCCTCCTCATTTTAAAATTGAAAAGTCATAAACATATTGTTATGTAATGCCATCTGTTGAGTTACAATCTTAAAATTATTCTTCTTAATATTCTTAATCTGCTGTCAATATTCACTCTTTCAAATAAATCTGGTTTTCTATCATAAATGAGTTTTACGGAAATTTTCCAATAGTGTGGGAAAATGCTTTAAAATGACAAATGGAAAAAAGAAAAGTAGGGTGCAAAATTGCCTATCAAGTATGTCCTTAGCCATGTTAGAAATGGTTAGAAAATAGAACAAAGGACTTGGAGGAAACATCCTTAGACATTAGTGGATGAATATTGGATGAATATATGGGCAAAGCTTTGGAGAGTTACCCTTTTCTCTCTGGGCCACGGTTCTGGGTAGATTCTGTCTGGCTGTGTTCCCACCATGGTCCTCTCCCCTGCTCTCTGCTCAGAGCCAAGTTTAGAGCCAAGCAGTGAACTCCTGCTTCATTTCTCTCTCCCCTTCTGAGCTCCCCTTTTTCTCTTATTCTTTTTATCATTAATGAATCATCCTGTTTGTATGTGCTGCATTACTGTCAGAGACCTCAAATCCGTGTTTTTAATAGAAACTGGGGAAAGTCTATAGAAAATGTAATACACCTGGTCTTGTGGAGTGTGGCCGCCAAGCTCCTCTTCATTCTGAGTTCTGGGTCCCACCTCCTAGAAGAGTTTCTGTTCACCATGAGTCTGTGGCTCTTTACACCCTAGCCTCTCCTCAGCTCCCTCTCCTGGGCCTTCCTGAGGCCTTTCCCAAACCCCTCCCAGGACAGAAGTTGCCTCACCACAGGCTTCCTATCTTCCCAGGGAAAACTCTTCCCTCCTGGGGCCAGGCACTGCTGTCGCAAGACTTCCAGCTGCTATGTCTGGATGGCAGCCGTGCTGATGTCACCGAGTGGAGGCGATGCCACCTGGCTCGGGTGCCTGCTCACGCGGTGATGGTCCGGCCTGACACAGACGGGGGCCTTGTGTTCCAGCTGCTCAATGAAGGCCAGGTGAGTTCAGGGCACCCCCCTACCCTGCTTCGACACAGCTTCCCAGATGGTACTGAACCTTCTGGTCTCTCGCCAGGGTAGGAGCTCACTCCAGTGAGAGCCATCATGGGGCTGGGCCAGCCAGACCAAGAGGGGCAAGCCTCAGGGACCCCCACCCCTGCCCGGGGCGAGACCACAGCTGAGGAGGTCTCTGTAGTGTCCAACCTTGGTGTGAAGGAGGGACCGACTATGTGAGCTGGCAGCCAGAAGGGCAGACCAGAGAGGGGAGACCCAGGACTCAGGAAGCGAGGAGGCCTGGGCTCAGGCACCCCTCAGAGAAAGCTGCTCACATTTGTGGCTCTTAAGACCAAAACCAGAATATATGAGCAAATAAAATGGCAAAGCCAATGAAGGTCGAAGTACCCCATTAATTAAATGTGCTGAATAATGTTTTGCTGAGACCACTGTTTACAAGAACAGCACATTTCTGACTGTGGGGCACCCCAGCTTTAGCTAGTTTTGTCCCATCACTTGTCCTTAGTCCCATCCACACCTGGGCCATAAGTCCTGTGTTCAGTCAGCTGAGTGTGACAAGGCAGAGTGCACTGGGGGAGCACAGAGGAAGGAAGGAGGCAGTGCCTCACCTGGTCACCAGAGTGGGCACCTGGCCAGAGGGCGTGGGAATAAGGAGCTGGTGGCATATCTGGGAGGGATGTGCCCCCCCCCTTCCTGCTGGCATCACCTCACCAACCCCCACTCTCATCCCTTGACACACAGCGTCTATTCAGCCATGAGGGCAGCAGATTCCAGATGTTCAGCTCTGAGGCCTATGGCCAGAAGGACCTGCTCTTCAAAGATGCCACCTCTGAGCTGGTGCCCATCGCCACACAGAGCTATGAGGCCTGGCTGGGCCGCGAGTACTTGCAAGCCATGAAGGGTCTCCTCTGTGACCCCAACCGTAAGTCCACCGGTCTCTTGCCCCACTGGCTCTAGCCCAGCCGGACCACAGGCATGGCAATGCTTTCTGGAGAGGCAGCTGGGAGAGGACACTCACCCCAGGAGCTGTGCCCCTTGGCCTCCATGAGAACCATTTGCTTCCACCTCCCTGCCTCTGGAGGTCTGGGGAGGAAGCTTCTCCAGAGTTGCATGGCCTGCTATACCCTGGATGCCCCATCCACTCCAAGGGGTGAGATCCAGGCCATCAGGGTCTGTCTTGGGAAGGGTCTCCTTGCCCCTCCCCACAGAAGTCATCAAGTCCCATCATTCTCTCTCCACAATGCCTCTCTCTTCCTCCTCCCCACCCCATAGCCAAGGCCCTGGTTCAGCCATTGTCTGTTGGCTGGACTATTGCAGTAGTCTACAAATGGGCTTCCTGCTTCCTGCCCCCTACAGCCAGGGAAATGGTATGCCACTCACTTAGACACATGGCAGCCATGATCTGCCTCAAGCCTCCTCACAGTCCCATGAAAGAGGCACACAGTTACCCCCTTTCTGTAAGAGGAAACAGGATCAGATGTTTAAATAACTTACTTCTTACAGCTAATGAGGGAGAGGACCAGACTCTCCCTTGGGTCTGGCTCCAAGCTCTTCGTACTGAGGTACTGGCCCCCATGGCCCCTGCCCCACAGGCCATCATGCTCAGGGCCAGCCCCTGAAGCAGGTGTGTGCGGTGGTGACCACAAGCTCACACACACTCACACACACAGGGCTGCCCCGCTACCTACGCTGGTGTGTGCTGTCCGCTCCAGAGATCCAAAAGTGTGGAGACATGGCTGTGGCCTTCAGCCGGCAGAAGCTCAAGCCGGAGATCCAGTGTGTGTCGGCCAATTCTCCCCAGCACTGCATGGAATGGATCCAGGTAGGGGCCGTGCCCAGAGGGGCAGGTGGTGGCGGTGCCTGGGATGGTCCTTACCAGTCCTCCCCCAGTGCCCTGGTCTGAAGGAAACAGGGTAGGCTGGGGAGGAGAACACCTCCTGTGACAGAGGAAAGGTAGGAGGAAGGCCTGGCAGGGACCAGCCATCCCACCCCAGGGGACAGGTTGGGGGGAGGGTGGTATTTCCTTTCAGGGAACCCAGGAATCCCTCCTCACTGAGTGGGTGGTCTGGGAACAGAAGGAGCCCGAGACTGGCCCAGCCAGGCACTGGTTGACCTGTGGCCTTCTATAGAGAGAGATGAAACAAATGGTACTGACCCTTACTAAGTACAGTGAAGTACTGATGTCTTCTGTGATGGTCTATCCCAGCCTTTTTTTCTAAGCTTGTCATGGTTCATTGCACTGATTTGGCATCTGCTGATATGCTGCAGCCAAAAGCACTGGCCCTGTGGAGGCCCACGCAGCTCTGTCCTGCTTTGCTTCTCTGCCTGGAGATGGAGGCCAGGACCGGGAGGTAGCCCTAGGGCCCTGCAACCAAGGATGCTACTGTGGCCACAGGTGGCCCACCAGCCCTTGGAGTCCTGGGCTCCTCCCTCCTCTTTTTTAAGAGCAAGTAGGTAGAGCCTATGGTCAGGAGCCCTTATCAGGGCAGTCCCCAAATGCAGGCCGGACCACAGCGCCTCCGGAGTGTCCACACTGCCCCAGCCAGGCAACCACATTGACTTAAAGCCCAAGAAGAGAAGCATGGACAGGAATAACAGGAGGTCAGGATCGTGATAGATAGCAGTCACACGAGCACGTGAGTCCCAGGTGCCTCACGCTGTGCTGAGATTTCACGCAGGCTGCTTCACTTAATCCTCACAGCACCGCTATGGGGTGGGTATGATCACTGTCAAGTGCGGAAACTGGGGCCGGGAGAGGCTGAGGAAGCAACTTGCCCAAAGTCACCCAGCTCATGGTGGGGGAGCCCCTATCCCCAGGGGCCCACAGGAGGCCGGCCCCAGCATGACCGCAGGTAACGCTGAGGAAGGGTGGGCCTCAGTGGAATGGAGGAAGGGGAGACTGGAGGTAGAGGGCCGTTCATTTCCTAGGGCTGGGCAGGCTGTCCTGTGGGGGGCGGCTGGGGCCATGGGCTGCAGAGCAGGGACAGATGTAGGAGAGAGGTTTCAGCTCCCTATAGGCAGGAGCCTTCTCTCTGTCTGAACTCAGACAGGGCCCAGGGGCTGCCCAGTGCCCTACGGGGAGAGTAGCAGACTTGGAGGTTCCTCAGAACCCCAGCAAAAGGCTCAGAGATACTTGGTTCTGAGGCTCTCAGGGATGGTGTCCAGTGTAGCTCTGATACCCATCTGCTTCCAGGCCACGGTGACTCTGGGAAGGGGGTGCCAGCTGGAACGGACCCTGGGCTGTAGGTAGGAGGTCTGGGTGAGGGAGGAGAGGGCCCCCAGAGACACACCCTCCAGGCCCAAATACCAGTGCCACTGCCTGTTATTCCGCCATCATGCCTCTGGGCCTGACCGGTGCAAGGTACCTTCCTGGGGTGCAGATGTCCCCTCTCTCCCCTGGCCCCATTCCCTCTCCTTGGGGTTCGTCACACTACTATGCCTTGATTATTGGCTAATCCCTTTTCAGTGTCCGAGGGGTCACCTGCGCAGAGGCTTCAGAATTCACAAGATTGGGTGGAGAGTGGGAGACCTGGAGCGCGTCAGGAGGGTCGAGAAAAGAGGGCCCTGGGCTCCTCCTGCTGCCTCCTGAGGCAGAGCTTTTTAGCCATGAGACTGCTGTCTTTGAGCCTGGCTCTTTCATACATTCGCATACACATTCGACAGATACACATTGCATTTGTGCTGGATGCTAGCCCTGGGCCAGGTGCTGGAGACACAGTACAGTGCCCCAGGCCTCTGAGGCCTGGCAGTCCCTGGGGAGACCCCACCCCAAGCACAAGGGCAGTGATAGTCAAAGTTCTGCTCAAAACAGGGCCTGGCAACAGATGTGTCAGTAAACATTTATTCAAAGAACAAAGCAGACGCCCATGGATGGGAGTGCTGGTTTCATGCCTCTGGTCCTCCAAGCACCCCTTTTGCCCACACATCTCACTAGGGTGGGGTAGGATAGGGTTCCTCGGGGAAGAGAGCGAGAGGCCAAAGTCCCCAGCACCTCTGTCAAATCCCGACACCTTCTCTGCCCGGTCACCCGTTCTGTCCCATTTCAGGCTGGGAAAATTGATGCTGTGACCCTGAAAGGCGAGGACATCTACATGGCGGGAAAGGAATATGGCCTGATTCCAGCAGTTGGGGAGCGCTATGCCCGTGAGTGTGGTTGCCGGGTCACCTGGCCTCTGCTAAAAGCAGCTGATATTTTCATATATATATAACCCACCTCAGCCCTTTTCAAAAGCTCCCCCTCAGTGTCCCTTTCCCAGGGCTGGTTGCTGTCAGTCACAGGCAAACCCCAGATCTCGGGTTTCCCATCTAGTCATTAAAAGCCTGGCAGGTGTGGGCAGACCTTCTATAAAAGGTCAAAAAGTAAACCCTTTAGGCTTTACAGGCCATATACAGACTCTGCATATTCCTTTTTTTTTTTACAACCTTTTAAAAATATTAAAATCGTTTTTTAAAACATTTTTTAATGTCTATTCATATTAGAGAGAGAGACAAAAAGACAGAGCATGAGCAGGGGAGGGGCAGAGAGAGAGGGAGACACAGAATCTGAAGCAGGCTGCAGGCTCCAGGCTCTGAGCTGTCAGCACAGAGCCCGACACAGGGTCCAAACTCATGAACTGTGAGATCATGACCTGAGCAGAAATCAGAAGCTCAACCGACTGAGCCACCCAGGCGCCCCTAAAAACTGTTTTTATGCTTATAAGCCAGGCCATACAAAAGCAGGCTGAGTATTTGCTGACCCCTCGATGAGAGAGCCTCCTCTGCCCTTCCAGCCTGACCATGTGGCTCATAGAAGGTGGCCCTGGGGACTGTCCTTCCTGTCAGCTCATGCACACCTTCCCAGTGGCCCAGGCTGGGGCCTTGGTGCTCTGTCCCCTTAAGTGGTGACCTCAGGTCATTTCACTTGGACGTGAAAAATCTTTGGGCCTAGGAAAAATGTTTCTGCAGTCCTCAGCTGTGCCTCCACCTTTCTCCCAAGAGGTGAGAAAAATACCACCTGAGTGTAAGGGAAGGAAAATCTCTTTGGGTAAGGAATGTTGGGGAATGGGTTGAGGGACACAGAACTCTGAAAAGTGGAGCCAAGGGCTGCTTCCCAGCCTTGGAGGGGGACAAGCAGGGGTCCCACTGCTGGATGTGCACTCCTGAACCCATGCAGACAGGGCCTGGACCATGCAGAGAGAGGCACTTGGGGCAGGACCATGGCTCTGGGGCAGGAGCCGCCTGAGGGAACGGGTTGAGGGCAGGAGGGGATTTGCGTTGGCTCATGCCTGGCTGAGGCCGGAAAGCACCAGTGGGGTCCTCACTGGTGTCCCCTCCCCACAGCGGAGGACAGCAGCAACTCCTACTTCGTGGTGGCTGTGGTGAGGCGGAACAGCTCCTACGCCTTCACCCTGGATGAGCTCCGGGGCAAGCGCTCCTGCCACTCAGGGTTCCACAGCCCCGCGGGCTGGGACATCCCCGTGGGCGTCCTGGTGCAGAGGGGCTTCATCCGGCCCAAGGACTGCGATGTCCTCACAGGTACCACCTTCTGCAGGGACGTAGACATGCAAACTCTGTTTTGGGGTCTACTGGGTTGGGGGCCGGGTCTGAAGGTCAGGGAGCCCACCCCCCGCAGGATCCCACAGAGCAGCCCAGAGAGATTTCCTCTTCCTCCTTGATGTGCCCCTTTCTCTTGGGAAGGTTGGGAATATCCTTTTGTTTTCTTTTTTCTTTTTAGTTTTTTTTACATTTATTTATTTTTGAGAGACAGAGAGAGACAGCATGAGCAGGGGAGGGGCAGACAGAGAGGGAGACGCAGAATCAGAAGCAGGCTCCAGGCTCCGAGCTGTCAGCACAGAGCCCGATGCGGGGCTCGAACCCACGAACTGTGAGATCATGACCTGAGCCAAAGTCGGACGCTTAACCAACTGAGCCACCCAGGCGCCCCAAGGTTGGGAATATTCTTGCCTATGCTTAGAGCCGTTGTTGGGTGGAGGGTACCACACTGCCCCGTCCTGCTTACCCAGAGTGGAACTAGCTCCAGTGGGCATGAGGAGCAGGGGGTATGCATGAGCTCTGGGCCTGGCGGTATCACCATCCAGTCATGGGTCTGTCCCCATATCCCAGCAGCAAGGCATCTGGGGGACCTCGCTGGAAAGTGGCCAGGCTTCTGTACAAGTGCTGAAGAAGTCACATTTACCAAGCAGCCACCTTATGCCATACACAGGGCCCTCCCCACCTGTTAAATCACATACATCCATGGTGAAAGGAAGGCAGTAGGAAGCTGGCAAGATCCTGGGCTGACTGCACCTCTGTCCCGTCTGGCACCTCAGAAAAAAACCACATTTTTTTTTCTAACCATCACAAGCACACAGAGAGTGTTAGGGTTGGCTGCTCCCACTCCCACACAGCTGGGCACTTGCCCTGACTGGAAGAGAATAGCTTATGAGGTAGTGAGTTCACCATCCCTGAGGGAGTCCAAGAGAAGACTGGGTGACTACCAACCAGAGGCTGTCCATGGGATTCCTGTATCTGGACAACTTCTGTACTCCCCTCATCCCTGTGATTCTCACAGGAGGAGACATGCTCATCTGAGCCAGGTGGGCAGTGCAGCAGACGGGTGGCCTTGAGCTGTCGGGCCAAGCAGAGTGGGCAGACTTGTAGGGGAGTGGCCCTCTCATCTGCCCCTGAGCCCCCACTGCCCTTTCCCCTGCTGGCCCCTTGACACAGCCCTCCCCCTCTGCTCCAGCCGTGAGTGAGTTCTTCGGTGCCAGCTGCGTGCCCGTGAACAACCCCAAGAACTACCCATCCTCGCTATGTGCGCTCTGTGTGGGGGACGAGCAGGGCCGAAACAAGTGTGTGGGCAACAGCCAGGAGAGGTACTATGGCTATAGTGGCGCCTTCAGGTAAGCAGTGGCCTGGTGGGCGGGCCTGGGGCCAGCACAGACGCTGGGTCCCTCCTGCCAACACCTGCCTTGGCCTCTTGTGTGGCAGGTGCTTGGCTGAGAACGCGGGGGATGTTGCCTTCGTCAAGCACACAACTGTCTTTGACAACACAAATGGTACGTGAGGGGGGCTGGGGCCAGAGCGGGACCAGATTCTTGGGGGGTTGTTCCCCATCTCCAACATGATACAGGCACTGGGTATTGCCAGGATTGGGGTAGAGCAGCAGCTGGGAAAGACTGAGTCTAGAAGGCTCTGCCCCTTGGGGATCCCAGGGGCTCCAAGGGCTTCTCAGGAAGAATAGACCTCAGGGCACATGTCCAGGTGGGCAGGACACATGACAGTTTTTACCGGTCTAGAATCCAAGTCTCCATTCCACCAAAATGGTAGAAACTCAACCTCAGTCCATTTGGAGAGACCCCTTCTTGGGCATTTATATTGTGTCTAGGTATGGTGGGGGGCGGGAGTGGGCAGGTGCAGGAGGACAGGGGCCTCTCTCCACAGGGTCATCAGTACACATCAGCATCTGGTCTTTGGTCCGGAGAAGGTCAGTGTCCCGTGCAGGGAAATCACCTCGCATCTCCTAAGCCATACAAGGCAATGCACAAACCCATTCACATCACATGGGTGGCTTTTTCTCTGGAGTCACCTTCCTGGGCTCTGACTGGGAAAAAGGGCCCAGAAACTCTATGCCCCCAAACCCACACCTGGGTCCTATTGAGGGGCAGGGGACTTTGGCGTGCCTCTCTTCCCTCCCTGCTCCTGTTCCATTTTGAAGGCTGGAGGCTGTTTCCCCCCCCAACACCTACTGTTTGTTCTTTCTCTATACCCTGCCTGCACCCAGGCTTTGAAACCCCAAGTGCTGGGGGCTCAGTCTTCTCTCAGAAACTCGTCCCCAAAACTCAGTGCAGAAAGGTGCAATGTGGCCCGAAGGGGAGGAGGAGATTGGTGAAGAAGAAGCAAGACCTGCAAGAGAAGAACATCAGTTAGGATTTCAAAACTCAGATGCCACCCTGCCTAAGAAGTATTACCAAAGCTTGGGAGGGCTCCAGGCCCCATTGCCACAACCCCTCGCCCCTGCAAAGCTCCTACCCTGAAGAACACTTGGGATCATCCCCCCAGGAGGAGAGAGATTTGTGCTCCTGCAGGAGCCAGTGAGCCTGGCCTGGCCCCAACCCCAGGCCCTCTGTGGTCTCAGGATAGGGGGAGGGGAGGGGCCGGTCCTGGGGGGACCCTTTCAAGAGTCACCTGCATCGAGGCACCCACCTCCCAGGGGCACTCATTCCCCTTTATTTTTATCTCTACTTGTGGGCCCACCTGGAGTTTCTTCTGGAAGAGGGTGGATACTAAGTGAATAATACATGAAGACACAAAAATAGTATGATTCCCGAGGGCAGCGTTTCTCAGGAAGCCCTTGGGCCAACAACCCCCTGCTTCAGAAACACTGGGTTGCTGGTTTAAAATACCAATCCCTGGGCCCCACCCTAGACCTAACTTTGAAACTGCCTCTTCCAGATCAACACATGATGTTATACCTTTTCTGGTTTGAGAACTTCAGCCATTAGGGCAAGAGGTCCACCACCACCTTCAGGAGCCCACCCCACCTCAGGCCCAAGACCTGTAACACACAGGTGGGGCTCTTGGCCTGGGAGTGATTAAGAGTCTCCATTTTGTCATTTCATATGCAATAGGAGTGGTCATACTCACTTTGTGTTACTGCCATGAGGAGAGAGCAGTGCTTGTGAAATACCTGTCACATTATAGGTTCTCCCTATTCTCTACCAGTGGTAGCTCCTCCCAATGTTATTTTTTTTAATGTTTTTATTTATGTTTGGAAAGAGAGAGAGAGCACAAGTGGGGCAGAGGCAGAGAGAGGGGGACAGAGGATCTAAAGTGGGCTCTGTACCGATAACAGCAAGCCCGATATGGGGCTCGCACATGCAAACTGCGAGATCATGACCTGAGCCGAAGTTGGACGCTCAACCGACTGAGCCACCCAGGCACCCCGGCTCCTACCAATGTTATTAGCTCAACCAGGTTCTCCGGTCCTGGTAGGAGAGGAGATAAGTTGGAGAATGGAGAGGGTTGAGAAGCTGGCTACATATGGCCACCTCTCCCCAGTCAAGGATTTGTGAATCCAGAAGGAAAGCAGCCTCTCTCTTCCTCTCTCCCAATGCTCCATCCTCTCAGGCCACAATTCTGAGCCCTGGGCTGCTGAGCTAAGGTCAGAGGACTATGAGCTGCTGTGTCCCAATGGGGCCCGGGCCGAGGTGTCCCAGTTCGCGGCCTGCAATCTGGCACAGATACCATCCCATGCTGTCATGGTCCGGCGGGACACCAACATCTTCACCGTGTATGGACTGCTGGACAAGGCCCAGGTGAGCCAGGGCAGGGGCTACATCACTGGGGGGTGGGCAACCAAGTGAGCCAGGGCCCCGGGTGCTTCAGTCTACCTGGAGCAGACCTCAGGAGGAACTGAGGAAGCCTGGAGAAAGTTCTGACATGCTCACTTAGTCAAACCGTTCCTCCAACTATCCTTTCTGTGTCTTGCATTATTAATGTTTCCTTCTCAGCCAGATCGTTCTCACCCACATATAAACCTGCTGCTGTTTCTACCATCTTGAAAAAACAAATAAGCCCCCTCTTGGTTTCACAGCCATTGTAGCCATAATCCCACCCTCCTAGAGCAAAACTCCTTCAAAGAGTCATCTCTACTCAAGTCACCAGTTCCTCTCTGGTCTCTCTCTCTTTTTTTTTTTTTCCCAGTGTTTATTTATTTTTGACAGAGAGAGACAGAGTGTGAGTAGGGAAGGGGCAGAGAGAGAGGGGGACACAGAATCCGAAGCAGACTCCAGGCTCTGAGCTGTCAGCACAGAGCCTGACATGGGACTCAAACGCACGAACCGTGAGATCATGACCTGGGCTGAAGTTGGACACTCAACCGACTGAGCCACCCAGGCGCCCCCTCTCTGGTCTCTCTTAAGAACGGAGACCATTCTAGACAGGCCCCCACAGGGCCGTGAACCTGCCCTGAGCTAGATCAAAGTGAGCCATGGTGCTGAGTCCAGTGGCTGTTTCTCAGCCCACATCTCCCTGACCCTTTAGCCACATTGGCCACAGCTCCCACCTGCTGGAAGTGCTTTGCCCCTTGGCTTCCAGGTGCACACCTGCCTGGCTCTCCTCCCAGGCTCTATAGCAGTTCCTCCTCATTTCCCTGGCTTGTAATGACTGGACTGCCCCAGGGCTCTATCCTAAGCCCTCTTCTCCACCTCCACCCCTGTTGACATCGCCTCATCCCACGTTGTCAGCAGCCATCTGTGTACTGACAGCTCCCAAATTTATTCCTTCAGCCCTGCTTTCATCCCACCCTTCCATCTTTAACAGCTGCCTACCTGACATTTCGACTAGCATTTCTAACAAGCTTCTCAGCCTGAACAAGCCCGCAGCTGGACTGCCTGCTTCCCTCAGGCTTCCCCCCTGCTGCGAATGGCCACTCCAGACCTCACATTTCCTCAGGAGTCTTCTTCAACTCCTGTCTTTCTCTCACGGTCTACATCCAGTCCATCTGCAAATCCCATTGGCTCAACTTTCAATATACATCTGGAATGAACACAGACTGACAACAGGGCCTTTGGTTCCCACCCACTCCACCCCCTCCCCCACCTCCCCATCTCCCCCCTTCTCTCCCCTGTGTCCCCTTCTCCCCGCGGAAGCGATGTGGGGAAGAACCCTGTGTCAGTGCACATTTTCCCGGGGAGAAGGCTGGCCTTTCATCAGATCCTCCATTATCCGTGAGTCCCCCGAAAGATTGATGGCCACTTTGACCCTGCTTACTGTGGAAGCTATCATCATATCAGTACTCCAGCTTGCTAGGTTGGCAGGCCTGTGATTTCACATCAGTCTTGGTGCCCTGAAATCCCTTGCTCTTTGGGTCACCATATGTAAAGCCTGAGTGACCACTGGGGAGGCCAGATGAAAAGCACATCTACCTGTGGTGCTTCCAGGACCTGTTTGGAGATGACCACAATAAGAATGGGTTCAAAATGTTCGACTCCTCCAACTATCATGGCCAAGACCTGCTTTTCAAGGATGCCACGATCCGGGCGGTGCCTGTGGGGGAGAAAACCACGTACCGAGACTGGCTGGGCCCTGACTACGTGGCGGCTCTAGAAGGGATGCTGTCTCAGCGGTGCTCGGGCGCAGGTAGGTTCACACCTCACGGGAAGAGCAGGTGTCCCGCCACATTCCCCGTCATCCCTCCCAGCCTTTCACCCCATATCCTGAGTGAACTGAGGGCCTTTCCGGGTGGTTACAGACGATCAAGGTGGGGTGTGGGGGCAGCGGGGAGTGTGGTCTGAATAGGAAGACTGCAGACAGAGCAGAGACACTGGCTGTGTAACCCAGACAGACCTAGATAAAGAATATAAATGCTGCCAGTAATGGTCCAGAGAGGATTGAAGCAACCACATAAATATACATGAAGTATAATTTTGGAAGGAATGAATATGTAAAGAAACCGGGGGAAAGAAGAACTGTACCAGGGCAGAAAGAGGGAGCCTGGCCGAGTCGAGTGCACACAAGTGCGCTCGGTCAAGTCCTGTGCTGGTGTGCCCACTGCCCGATAATGCGGCTCTAGGTGCTCTGAGGCCTTAACTGCCTGTGTTCGATCCCTCAGCGGCCCTGGTCCCCAGCCTGTCCCAGTTGCTGCTGCTGCTCCTGCCACTCCTCACAGCTGGCCTTCTCCATACCGCCCTCTGAAGCAGCTCCAGGCAAGCCTAGCCCTCCCTCGGAATGGAAACCTACTCAGAAATCTCCATAAATAAGCTGTTCTCTATGGTGAAGCGGTTTAGCACTGCTCAGAGAGACAGGAAGTGTGAGAAACCACGGAGCTCCTCAGAGCTGCGATTCTGACACCAAAGAGGAGGTTCTGTGATTGCTGCAAACCGGAATAAAGATGAATGTTAAAGGACCCCCCCCCCCCACCTCGAGTTGAGTTGGATGCGAGCAGTGCTCCTGCGTGAACCCAGCCTCTGCCTCCCAGGCACCACCTGTCCCTCTGCCACCTGAGGCGGGCGAGCTGGCCGGCCTCCCAGTCACGCCCCACCCACGGCTGGCAGGCCGCCTCCCTGCAGATCTGTAGGCTCCCACCACCGGAGGAGCCTCACCAGGCTCAGGATTGGAAAAGGCCAGTTACCAAGGAAACAGGCTGAGCCCCCAGCCTCCCACACGGCCCTCTCCGGCCCTCTCCGCTGGAGCCTGCCCTGCTGAGCTGCCCAGGGGACCCGTCCTCTGCCGGTTCCCTCTTCCCCTCTGAGGAATGGATGCACACTTGGCACCTCCTGTTAGCCCCTCTCCATCTGGGCTCTAGACTCCCTCTTCCGGCCTCCCTCCTTAGGACACCGTGTCTGTCTAGGGAGGCATCCACCAGATGAGGCTACAGTCGGGCCTGCCAGGGAGGTGAAGCTGCTGGACACAAACAGCCCTTTGTCCTTGTCTTCTGTGGCTTGGTGTGGCCCAGACCACCCGACATACCTGATTGTGCTGGGCCAGAACAGACCACAGGGGTGAACCCTCAAGGGGGTCCTCAGACAAAGGAAATGCTCCTCAGTAAGCATCCCCCCTCCTGAGTTTCCATCTCAGATTATCCTCTTGTCCCACCCCCGTGCGACGCCCTCCCCTCCTCAGATGCCCCTGCACATCTAGCAGTGGCAGTTGCCTCCCCATGGAAGGACTCAGTCTCAAGGACCTGCCCAGAGAGCTCCAGGCCTGGAGCAGGAGGTAACCTGGGCCTCCGAGGCAGCACAAGCTGTCTGAAGAGGCAGGAATGGGGAGATGCCCTTCTCTTTGTCACAGGAGCCGTGGGCCGGGTTAGGCACCAGTGGGGAGCTCCACCTCCTCTGTGTCTGCAGGAGGTCTCCTCACCCAGGCCTGTACCAGCTGGACGAGGCCACTCAATCCAGAGGAAGGGTCCCACCTTCCCCTCCCCTGTGAGTCAGAGGAAAGTGCCTGGAGAGGGTCTTCTCTACTCCATTTTTGCCACAGTTGTTTGAGGAGCCAGAAAAGTTTCCAGAACTGCCAGCTCTTCCTCTGAATTTTCTTCCCTGAGAAAAGGAAAAAAAAAAAAAAAAGAAGAAGAAGAAGAAGAAACAGGAGCAAGCCACCCTCTCAGCAGACTGGGAGCCGCGTGGGTCTTGAGCTATTTGCGTCTCGATCTGCGGGGGCCTCGGGGACGCCGATGACAGGCTGGTTCCTGGTGCTTCGCCCCCATCAGGGGGCGTTGGGATGGATACCTTCCATCTCTCAGCAATGAAGGAGGCCCCTGGCAGCATCCTGGCCACAGTCGCGCCGTCCCGAGGAGTCCTAGTCACCATGCTGGGGAAACTCTACCCCACTGCGAAGGGCCAGAAGGAGCAGCCTCCGCTACCAAGCTTTGTACCCTCTTCACCGCGAGGAGTGAATGATTCTCTGACCTGATGATTGTTTGATTTTTTTTTTTTTTTTTTTAAGGGAGATTCGTCCAGTGAGAGTGTATTTGTGTTTGGCTACCCTGGGCTAGTGTGCTGCCCAGGGTGTGACACCAGTAACCATGAGCCACTGAGTATGACATGTGTGAGTGCTGTGTGAGGTTGGATTTTCAGGTGACAGCAGGGGGCTACCACTGTGTTAGTGCTAATAAAAGATGTTGGTTTGTTTTTTTAAAATAAAGCCGAACAGCCCTGCACCTGATGAGGCTTGGAATCTGATAGAAACTTTCTGCCGCTGATTGATTTGACTTCTTAGCTGGTCAGAGGCCTACCTGCCCCAGACCACTCCCCAGCCTGCCCAGAATGGCAGTTTCCACTCAGAACCCTGTTCCCCGAGCCAGAGTTAGGGCCTCTTCAGCCGGTGAGGCACCCAACTCCCTTCTCCACTCTGAAAGGGCCCCCAGCACATCTCAGCTGCCTCCACCCCCTCAGCCTCTTGGGTACCCACTCTTCTGGGGACCAGATAAAGAGGAGGATGCCAACTTCTACACCCACCCCTGCCCTGTGTCTGCAAAATAAGCTGCCCACACCTTTGCTTTGGCAAGTTGGCCACTAATTCACTGGAGGAGGGAAGGGGAGGGAAGTCAGATCTCCCACAGTCCTCACCAGCAGCACTGTCTGGCCTGACGTGAAGTGAGCCAGTGGGGCTGGCCTTGGCCAGTGCCCTGCTGGGGCTGAGGATGTGGAGGTTCTCTGCCCTTCCCCCTTCCCACGGCTCCTCCGCTGCCCCAGGCCAACCCTCCCTCCGTCGCTGCGGCCATCTTACAGAGCTGCGTCTCACTCCCACAGTGCTCGTGCTGTAACTGGGTGGTCTGCCTGACCTCAGAAGCTGGGCAGGGACCTGGGCCTCAGAGAGCATCCACACGGTCTCTGCACCATGTGAGTCTCCTGGTGCTGCCACTCACCCCTTGAAGCTTCGGGAGAGTTACTTAGCATCCGAGCCCCATCTCCACTTCTGAAACATGAGCTTGATAGTACGCACCTGGTGCAGTCCTTGTCAAGTCTGGATTATCCTACATGTAAAACACTCCACACCCTGCTTGGCACATCCCAGGTGCAGGACAGACACTATTACCATTGCTATTACGATTACTCCTAGAGCTTGTTTTGTGGGCTTAATTTTCAAATTCCCAGGAGAATCATCTGATTGGCCCAATGTGGGTCAGGTGTCTCCCACTGGACCAATCAGCTCAGGCGAGCATTGGGCATACAGCGAAAACCTGGCCACTGAGACCCCCCCAGAAAGAGGAAGTGAAATCATAGCGAGCAAAGCAACATCCCCAAGTGTTGGCTACCGGGTCTGCTTTAGGTAGTATTTGGCATTTGTCAAGCACCTATTAATATCTACCGGGGCAACAGGGACCTCGGCCATGGGTTTTGTGCTTTAGAACAGTGCTTTTTAAACCTGGATGTGCACGCGAATCTCCTAGGGATCTTGTTAGAGTCAGAATGTGATTCGGCAGGTCTGGAGTGAGGCTGCAGTTCTAACCAACCCTCAGGTGGTGCCCACACTGCTGGTCTCGGGATCACATTTAGAGAAGCAAGCCTTCAGAGACCTCTGCTGAACCCCCTCTGACCACACCCACCCACGGTGGGAAGAGTCACAGGGAAAGTGCTGTTTGCCCAGGGTGCATAAACCATCTTTTAGACCATGCTTTTGGACTTCTTATCCCGAAGAGTCCTGAGCCAGTTACCAGGGTTTGCACAGGACTCTTCTTCAGGTCCTGCCTCCAAAGGGTGGTCAGAAGGCTGCTGTCTGCAGGAGGTGTAGAATGAGCTTGATGAACAGGCTGCAGTGTCCACTTACATGTGCACAAGGCCCTGAAAACATGGGATGGAGCCCGGATGGGAAGAAAATCAGGTAAGCTGGGGGATGGGAGCTCGTTCGCTCTGCACCTCATGTTCCAGTCTGCCAACTCTTTATAAAGGGTTCTTTGTCAAAGTAGGACAGGACACATTTTATTTAAGTTTGTTAGCTTGAGTTGTAACTTTGTAGCCACATGGGAGGTAAGCCTCCATTGGTACTCTTGTCCTGGGCCCAGCAAGTGTTTGGGGTGGGCGGGCCTGCTGTGCACACAGCTGTCCAGCTGACAGCTGTACTCTCGGGGCTCTGGAAGACACAAAGAAGTCAGGCTAAGAGCCATTGCCCCTGCCTTTGGTCTCATTTGAAGAGACCACTGGGTGGGTGTGGTAGAAACAGGGACGGTGAGAAGGTGACTAACTAACCCCCCCCCCCCCAAGGACAGGCAGGTCCTCCTGGACCACACAGCACATTGCAGATGAGATATCACCCCCACTTTCAGACTCCTCCCTGGGGCTTTCTTTACATGTTTATAATGAGGATGGACTCCTTAGGGTGACGTTCTTGTGGAAGGTGCACACATTAAGTATAAATGCTACAACTTTTTAAAAAGATACTTCAGTTTGGAAAAAAAGAATAGATCACTTAAACTTGCATTCTAGTCCTTTTAATACTTTTGCTATTCATGTTGGGCAAATACTTTCTCCTGTCTCAATCTCCGTTCCCAAATCTATATATAACCTGGGAAGTTTGGAATGGTCCCTCAGTGACTTCCGGGTCTCTCAGTTCTCACAGTCTTCACAGGGTTATTGCCTGTTCTGTGCCAAAGTGCAGAGGGGCCAGGTGGCCCAGGTGGTTTTGCTTCTGCCTTTCCCAGGTGTCTTTGGGTTGGCACTGACAGCCCAGAAGCGGTTTCACAGCCTGAGAGTCAGTATGTGTCCGTGGTTCTCAAACTTGCGCGCGCATCAGAATCACCTGGAGGGCTTGTTAAAACACAGAGTGCTGCAGGGCACCCGGGTGGCTCAGTTGGTTGGGTGTCCGACTTCAGCTCAGGCCATGATCTCGAGGTTTGTGGGTTCAACCCCTGCGTTGGGCTCTATGCTGACAGCTCAGAGCCTGGAGTCTGCTTTGGATTCTGTGTCTCCCTCTCTCTCGGCCCTTCCCCTGCTTGCACTCTCTCTTTTAAAAATAGATAAACATTAAAAAAAAATTTTTTTTAAACACAGAGTGCTGCAATCCCTATCAAAATGACACCAGCATTCTTCACAGAGCTAGAACAAACAATCTAAAATTTGTTTGGATCTAGAAAAGACCCCAAATAGCCAACGTAATGTTGAAAAATAAAACTAAAGTTGGAAGCATCACAAGTCCATACTTCAAGCTATATTACAAAGCTGTAATCATCAAGACAGTATGGTATTGGCACAAGAACAGACATAGCGTACCCAGAAATGGACCCACAAACATATGGCCAACTAATCTTTGGCAAAGCAGGAAAGAATATCCAATGGAAAAAGTCTCTTCAGCAAATGGGGCTGGGAAAACTGGACACGACATGCAGAAGAAAGAAACTGGACCACTTTCTTATACCATACACAAAAATAAACTCAAAATGGATGAAACACCTAAAGGTGAGACAGGAAACCATCAAATCCTAGAGGAAAAAATAAGCAGCAACCTCTTTGACCTTGGTCACAGCGATTTCTTACTACGTATGTCTCCAGAAGCAAGGGAAACAAAAGCAAAAATGAACTATTTATTGGGACCTCATCAAGAGAAAAGGCTTCTGCACAGCGAAGGAAACAATCAAAACTAAAAGGCAACCAATGGAATGGGAGGAGATATTTGCAAATGACATATCAGATAAAGGGTTTGTATCCAAAATTTATAAAGAACTTACCAAATATAACACCCAGGAAAACAAATAATACATGAAGAAGACACTTCTAATACATGAACAGTATTTTACTAATACGTGAACACTTTTCTAAAGAAGACATCTATTATAAATGTCTGCATAGACGAGTGTATTATGCTAAATAAAATAAGAAAGAGAAATTTCATATGATTTCACTCATATGTGGAATTTAAGAAACAAAACAGAAGAACATAGGAGAAGGGAAGGAAAAATAAGATAAAAACAGAGCGGGAGGCAAACCATAAGAGACTCTTAAACTAAAGGTTGCTGGAGGGAGCTGGGTGGGAGCATGAGCTAAATAGACATTAAGGAGGGCACTTGTGATGAGCACTGGGTGTTGTATGTAAGTGATGAATCACTAAATTCCACTCCTGAAACCAATACTACACTCTGTTAACTAACTTGAATTTAAAACAAACAAACAAACAAACAAACAAACAAACAAAAAAGCACAGAGTGCTATCTCCCACCCTGAGTCTCTGATTCCAAGGGCTGGGAATGTGCATTTCTGGCAAATTCCCAGGTGATGTTGATGCGGCTGATCAGGCCACCTCACTTTGAAGACCACTGTTAAGGACAGCGTGAGCTCACACCCATGAGAACATAAGTGCCTGCCCAGTGGAGTTGAGGATCTGGGTAGGAAGGGTGAGTGGTGAGGAGGCCCTGATGGAGGAAGCAGGGCCCAGCCTGGAAGAAAGGCGCAGGCCTGTCTGACCACGGCCTCCGTGCTGTCCCTGGGGAGAGGTGGGATGTGCAGGACGATGCCAAAACACTTAGCCCGGGTGTCCCTGCTCGGTAGCCAAGGGTCTGGGGCAGCATTCTGACTTCACTCTCCTGCCCAGCACGTGGCTCCCTCCTCCCACTGGTCCTGCACCCCACACCAGGCATCTCTGAAAAGGGCTCTCAGGAAGAGAAGACAGCAAGATTGGCATTAGGAGGCCGTGTGGTCAGAATACCCTTCTTGCTTCTTCCCAGCCTCTCATCTCCCCACAAACCTCCAACTCAGGGGAAAACCTACTTTATGTTCTCTACTGTAGCCAACCTTTGGGACACTAGGGGGACAAAGAAAAGGGCCTGGTGACTTACTGAGCAAGGCATTCTTAGTCAAAATCCCAATCCAGCCAGCTTCATGGGAGACTCTGCCTGTGGTCACCAACATCCTCCCCGCTTCCTTCCTGATGGTTTGGTTCGGGATGGCAACGTGCCAGCTACAAAGATTCACTGTCCCAGTTCTGGCTGATGAAACCTAAGTGGAAGTTACAGGGTGTGGATTTCTGAAGGTGGTTTTTTTTTTTTTTTTTAATGTTTTTGTAAACTTATTTTTGAGACAGAGAGAGAGAGACAGAGAGACAGAGTACTAGCAGGGTAGCAGGGGAGGGGCAGAGAGAGAGGGAGACACAGAATCCAAAGCAGGCTCTAGGCCCTGAGCTGTCAGCACATAGACCAATGTGGGACTCAAACTCGTGAACCACAAGATCATGACCTGAGCCAAAGTCAGACGCGTAACCAACTAAGCCACCCAGGTGCCCCCTGAAGGTGTTTTAAAAGGAACTGGGCTAGCACAGGCTTTCCCCTCCCCTGCCCAGGAAGCAGACATGAAAGCTGGAAAATGGAGCGACCACCTTGCTATGTGAGGCTGCAAGCAAACAGAGAAAGGCATGGTGAGCAGAGCAAAGGAAAAAGCAGCACTGGGTTCAAGCAGCAGTACCCAGGCCTGGACTGGTCTAATCTGATTCTCTGACTGCTAATCCAGCGTTCTGTTGTTTCAGCTGAATGTATCCCTAGCTGATAGAAGTGATCACAGTGGAAAGACCATGAGATGGGCCCCTGGGACTTGGCCTGGCTTCGTAACAGGCTGTGTGACTCAGGGAAAGTCATGGCCCCCTCGGCCCATTTCTTCATCTGTGGGGATGAGTGTGACCCTTCTGAATCAAGAACCAGGGCCTATCCTAGGTGAAAGGTCTGGCCATAAGGGAGCTGGGGGGTGGGTTTCAGTGATGGGGCAGGAAATCACCTGGGGAATGGTGACATCCTGGGGTCTTATCAGTGATCAGCCAAAGGGAGATTCTAAAGCACAGAATAAGAGGTGTCAGCAATAACTCAGTCCAGCTGTCATAAGTCTTTGAGCATCCCCTTTGTGATCCCCAGGGTCACCTTTGTCCCTGGAAGAAGCCCCGGGTAGCTTTATAGACCTGTGCCCCTCCCACAGCCCTCACAGTCAATTGGGTGGCCATTTGGAACTATCGCTGCTCCCAGGAAGCACAGAGCTGGTGCTACTGCTGGAGAGAAGCCTGGGACCCTTCCGATTTGCGTCAGCCAGGTCACCGGTCAACCTCTGTGCTGTGTGGATTATCTTGGGCCAGAGTCACATGACCCTGGGAGCCCCTGGGGGCAGAGCCATCACCCACAGAAGTACAAAATGTGAGATCGGAGAAGGGAAGAAAAAATCAGGGTACTATGATTAAAGATGGAGGGGGGCCTGGGTGGCTCAGTCAGTTAAGCGTCCGACTCTTGATTTCAGCTCGGGTCACGATCTCATGGTTTGTGGATCGAGCCCTGTGTTGGGCTCTGTGCTGGCAGTGCTGAGCCTGCTTAGGATTCTCTCTCTTTGTCTCTCTCTCTGCCCCTCTCCTGCTCACGTGTGCATTCCCTCTCTCTCTCTCTCTCTCTCTCTCAAAATAAATAAATAAATAAATAAACTTAAAAAAAAAACAAAAAAGAAGAAGAATGGGACATGGATCCAGGTTGTCCTAAACCACAGCATCCTTCACTCCAGCCCCGCCACAGCCTTGTCCTGGGATGGATTCCTTAAGGCACCTGTTGATTCTATGAGCTCTGTGAGGAGCCACAAAGGTTGGGCCCAACTACCCCAGCAAGAGAAAGAATGCACCCAAAGCACTTTTTGAAGGCCATCTGCTGGGCAGAGGCGCTAACTGGTGACCATGACAGCTGAGCTCATCATCAGGCTGGCGGGAGTCAGCTCACCTCCAGGGAGAGACAAACTGGGAGCCTCAGGAAATAGGACTGACACCACCCACCATGACTCTGGGACTCTCCTATCCTCTCCCTCCCTCCTCACCCCCTTTGGAAGTCCTCCTCTGCACCCCAATTCCATCAAGAGGTGGAATCATCGTCCCCCCAGGAAACTGACCTGTGATTTCAGGACACACCGCAGGAGCAGAGAAGAAATCCTGTCTCTGAAAACAGTAAAAAGCTAGGTTCACCTTGGTCTCTTCCCTTGGCAAAAAGCAATGTGTGTGTTGGGGGAGGAGAGGTAGTCATAATCACAATGATGAAAGTTACCCTCACTTTGTTTTTAAAAAACAAGACTTGCCTGGCTAAGATATAGACCAAAGTCTGATAATGGAGTGACTACCCCCAACAAGTCCTCCAGTCCTCCTCCTCCCTCCTGCCAAGCACATGAGAATTGTCTGTTGCCCTTTTGAACCCCTTCTCTACCAACTGTGAACCTCGTCTTCTTCGATTCCATGTACCAGCCCCTACCATAGACCTGGCTTGCTAAATACAAAAATGAATAAAAGCATGAATCCATGGAGTACCCAGCCCAGACCTCCATCCTGGCAGGGACTCCCTCTGGCCCACTGGCATCCTTTGGCCCAAGTTTCTTCCACCCTTGCCTGGCCCATTTGTCTCCTCGAGGGCAAAACTGAGCCCCTCAGAATTGGCAGCCATCAGACTCTGGCAGGACTTGGTGGACTGGTCATGTCTTTGGATTTGGACTTGGGAATTTCACAGTTGGGAGGCAAGGGCTCATCCCTCTCTTCACCCAGAACTGCCTGAGAACAAAGCTGTATCCCTGCTGACCTGCGGTAAGAGCACCTGGGAGGAGGGCCACTGGGGCTGCAGGGGGAAGCCCTGGAAAACAAGGATCTGCTACTGGAATGAGGCAACAGAGGAACGACCATGGCTGTGGGGATTTTTCATTTTTTAAAAAAATTTTTAATGTTTATTTATTTTTGAGAGAGAGACAGAGAGAGAGTGGGGGAGGGGACACAGAGAGAGGTAAACAGAGGATCCAAAGCAGACTCCTCGCTGAGAGTAGAGAGCCAGATGTGGGGCTCGAACCCATGAACCGCAAGATCATGACCAGAGCCTGTCTGACGCTTAACCACCTGAGCCACCCAGGCACCCCAGGAATTTTTCTTTAAGATCAGCCTGCTAGAATGTGCCTGAAGATGGTAGGTGGACAGATGGTCAAGAGAAACATGTAATAGTGTTCAACCTAGCGTTTTTGTGACAGCAGAATACTGGAAATGATCTAAATGCCCAGCAGTATTGGGCTGGATCAATAAAAGATGGTACAAACTTTTATTTGTAGTGAAATACAATGGATAGTCTACAGCCATTATATGAAGGATAGAGCTATAAATAGCTCTATCTCTACTGATGTGGAAAGAGTCCCATGACATATTGTTGAGTAAAAAGAGCAGGTTATGAAACAGTATATGATCCCATTATAAGATCACACACACGTGCGCACGCACAGAGCCGTCTGGAAATCTGTTCACCAAACTGTTAACAGTATCTACAGTTGGTGGAGTTTAGGGTAATTTTTACTTTGTTCTTTAAACTCTGTATTTCGAGTTTTAAAGCATTCAAGATAACTAATCCTTTTCACCCGGGAATGAATAAGTAACAAGCGAACAAAAACCAAAATAAAACCTTCCACTGTCCGGATCACTGGCCTAACGTTTCCTGTCTCCTCATCCCGTGCCATGACATTATGAATCGGCCTCACCAAGGAGGCAGCACAGGGTTGCGGAGGGAGCCAGGCTTGGAACCAGTCAGTCCTGGATGTGGATGTGGCTCTACCACAAGCTGTGAGATCTTTGGGAAGTCACTTAACTATTCAGAGTCTCCACTTCCTCCTTGAGTGTCTGCTTCATGGGCTGGTTGGGAGCCATGACTAAGAGGAAAGTCAAGTGCCTACATGGTCTTCTGGAGGGTATGGAGTGAGGCCCCTGCCTGCCCTGGCCACCCTAGGAACTCGAACTCAAGGTCTGACAGACCAGAAATAGAAGTCTTAAGCATAGATATTTGGGGCCACCTAGGTGACTCAGTCAGTTAAGCATCTGACTCTTGATTTCAGCTCAGGTCATGATCTCACGGTTCATAGGTTCGAGCCCTGCATCAGGCTCTGCACTGGTAGTGTGGAGCCTGCTTGGGATTCTCTCTCTCTCTCTCTCTCTCTCTCTCTCTCTCTCTCCCTCTCCCTTTTTGTCTGCCCCTCCTCTGTCTGTGCACTCTCTCTCTCTCTCAAAATAAATAAACATTTTTAAAATTTTTCAAAAAAAAACAATAGACATTTGTATGATTGTTGGAATTCAAATGTGGGCTGTAGTTTTGACCTTTCCAATTTCTGCAACTGCCTGTGATCCTGAGCCCACAACTTCCTGCCAGGCTGTGGATAAGCATGGGGGGGGAGGGGGACGGGGGAGGAAAGTCTATGAAGCCAAGGTCACCCTGAAGGAAGTAGATGAAAATCCAAGCTCAGTGGGGCCACCTGCAGGGACCCTAGTATCAGAACCCACTGGCCTGGGGAAGGGGGTAAGGGCTGAGCCAGGGGTCCTGAGCCCAGGATCAAACAGGCTGCTTCAGGCAAGGTGGGACACAGAAAACCTCCTCAAGCCCCTCCACACACTACTTTCAATTATTCACACTCTTGACTCCAGGGTACTCCCATCCCACCCAAATTCATCACAAGGGCAGGCTGGTGGAGAATGCTGGAACTGGAAGGACCCCAGTGAGTCCTCTTGTCCCATCCCCTCATGTTTCAGAACCAAGGCCTGCAGGAGACGGGGCTTCCCGCTGACATGGGCCTGGCTCCAGGCTGCAACTCAGAGTCTGGTTCCCAGCTCTGGGGTAACAGGACACAGTGTACAGAGACCTGCGTGCACCAGTGCATTCCCTTCCACAAGTATCCCAACCCAGTTCACCACACGGGAGTGTTAACAATTGCACCACACTGTGTACCCGAGGTCCTCCTTGCCGGCGGGCCCCCGGAGACTGGCACCAAGATCCCATTGTAGAAGCTGTTCTGGGATCTTCCCTGGCACCACTGTCATAGGCTGAGCTCCCCAGAAAACACTCCAAGACAGAGTGCAGGCTTATTGGAGAGTGCTTTCAGCAACAACACCTGCCAGGGGATAGGGAGTCTGGAATGCGCAGAGAGGAGGGGAAGTGCAGTGCAGTAACAAGCGAGACCCCAGCTGATCCTGCAGGGAACTCTGACAGCCCTTCCGGGACATCCTGCCCTGAGGCACGAAGACCTGGCATTTGTACCCTTACTGTGACCATCCAGCAGAAGCAGGTTTGGGGGGGGCGGGGTATGGGGGGGCATGAGTGACCTCGAACAACACAGCTCTCTTCCACTGAGGGCAAGTCCCAGAGAGAAACACAGCTGGGACCCATCAACCACCTACACCCCCAGCAGCGGGGAAATGAGACACTCAGTCCTGGCGGGGGCTCTGGGCAGCAGATCACAGTGGCCACTGCACAGAAGGGAAGCAATGTGCCCGACATCACACAGAGTAAATGATGGAGCTGAATTCAAATCCAGATAGCCAAAGCCCACAGTTAATCCCAATAATTATATGAATGTCTAACGCCTAAAGGGTGTGCTTACTGTACTGGGCATTGTACTAGATTGATTCTATCTGTAAATTATGTCATCTACCTCTCAAAACAACCCTCAGAAGTAGGTATTCATATTATAGCCACATTTTATAGATAAAGAGACTGCATTTTACAGACGAAGAGACTGAGGCTCAGAAATGATAAGTAACTTGCCCAAAGTCATTCGGCTAATAAGCCAGGATTTGAGCCCAGGCAGTTTGATCCCAGAGCGACTACACAAAAAGGCCATAGTGACAAACTGGATCCTTGTCCAGTAGCTTGTGGATAGCATGCATTTCTTAAGTGTTTTTTTAGAGAGGTGTTTTAAGTGTTTTTTTGGAGGCCATGGTGAACCTTGGCCTCTGCAAGCTGTCTACTGGCCTGCAGACTGACAGCCCACGGGAGGCTGAGCCTGCCTGGGGTCTGTGCTGCCCCACAGACTCCCTGTCTAGCCCTCAGAGTCACCCCATGCTCGGGGAGCACAGCCCAGCTGGAGGAGTCCGACGCCTCACCCCTGTTCACAGCCCAGGTCTGCACAGAGCGGCTGCTGCCGGCACCACCCCGGAAGCTTGGGGTTCGGCCCCACCATCTCCCAGAGCCCCGCTTACGACTCTAGAAATCTTGGTTTATAGAGCTGTAACCAGTGATTCCTGCCATCATCACTGTATTGCCCCATCGGGTCTCTTTGAGACTGCTGATGAAAAATGCTTACGAAACACATCGCAAAACACCGGTGCCAGTTGTGATCTGCAGCATCTCCAGCCCCAGCAGAAGTTAACCTTTGACAGCCAGCTACCCCACATTCCTCAAAAGTAGTATGTTTCCTCCCTGAGCATGGGCGGGGCCCTCTCCACCAGTGAGAGGCTGTTCTGGGAACCCAGCTCCTCGTGTCCCAGAGCCCGGCAGCTGCCCAGGAAAGGCTGACCTGAAGGAGCAAACCAGAGGTCCCTGTGCCACGCTCTAGCCCGGCTCTTCTCTGTCCCGCTCAATTAAGTGTCTCTATCTGGGAAAGGTCTGCCTCCCCACAAGGCTCTTTAAGGCAGAGACAGAGCCTGCCCTCTGCCCACTGTCTCCCAGCGCCAAGCTTCACCTAGACTATAGCCAGGATTCAATAAGGTATTTACTGGGCGAAAGAATGGATAATATGTTAATTACTGGTTGGTATCAGGGCCAGCGGGTTGTCTACCCCCCATCCTGACTATCGGTAACCAACATTTGTTGTTACCTCATCTTTTCCCTCCTGAGGCCCCCTCCCCAGAGAAGCTATTAGTATTACCCCCATTCTATGGGACAGGCAGGTGAGGCTACGAGAATCAAGGAGCTCGATGGGATGTGACCACGGGCAGAGCCAGCCCCTGAACATGGTGGAGGCAAGTCTGCAAGTGTCAGGCCACACTCAGAAGTGAATCTGCCCTGGTGCCGCCTGGACTGCCTGCCTGCAGCCTGCGGGACGCCCCAGCCAAAGTCCAGGTGCAATAGCCTTTATCTCCCGCGCTCCGGATCTCCATAACCATCTCAAGGCCCTGGGCAGGAGGGTCAGTGGTTGTGGGAGCCCGCACATGCCACTGATAACAGAAGTGCTGGCCCAGCTGATGTTAGAGATGGGTTGAAGACGGAGTTTCCCTTGGAGAGGTCGGAATTAGGCAGCAAAGCTTTCCAGCCTGCTGGCTGCTCAGCTGAGCTTCACTCAGGGCATGAGGTCCCTTCCTTCTCTTGCAGGGGGTACCAAGAGCCAAGAGCAGTTTCTGCCTGCAGATCCGCTCTGCCATCAGCCCTCCCGGCTGAAGAGTCTCTGGCCCCACAGAAGAGGGTGGGTAGCGCTAGGGAGGAGGAACATTCAGGCTCACAAGGAACGTTCAGGATGACACCTGCCCCAGCTGCTAAGGCCGAGAGGGCAGTTTGATTAACTTCTTTCTTTTAGTAAGACACCAGCTCTGTATGACTGCCTGTGCAAGTCCCCACGCATATATTATGGATGTGTGTACACAAATGTAAGCATGTACACCTGTTTCCAGACCCTCCTCCTGCAAGAGGACAGAGGAGCTGGGTCCTGTCAGCAGAGGATGACAAGAAATGTCCTCCACCAGGACCACAAGAAACCCTTGCTCTTTTCTTCCTGTTTCCATCAGAGGCTAAGCAACCTTTTATTTTTTTAATGTTTTATTTATTTTTGAGGGGGTGGGAGGAGGGGCAGAGAGAAAGGGAGAGATGGAAAGGGGCTCTGCACTGACAGCAGTGAGCCCATGTGGGGCTGGAACTCACAAACCACAAGATCATGACCTGAGCCGAAGTGGGGTACTCATTCACCCACTGAGCCACCCAGGCACCCGGCTAAGCAGCCTTTTAAAAGCCAGGCTTCCTCTCTTCCCACGCCAACCTCAGATGGCTTCTGAGAATGAGAGGAACTCCCCAAGGGGTGGGGTGGAGGTTGCACTTGTTGAAACGCATGGGCTTTGCAGAATCCCCTCTTAAGTCACCTTTGTATTTTTCTATTGCAGTAAAATATACATAACATAAAAATTTGCCATTTTAACCACATATAAGTATACAGTTCTTTTCTCTTTTCATTTTTTAAAATGTTTATTTATTTTTGAGAGAGACAAACAGAGCGAGAGGGAAGGGGCAGAGAGAAAGGGAGACGCAGACAGAATCCGACGCAGGCTCCAGGCTCTGAGCTGTCAGAGCCCAAAGTGGGGCTCAAACCCGCAAACCGTGAGATCATGACCTGAACTGAAGTCAGAAGCTTAACTGACTGAGCCACCCAGGCATCGCTATATGCACTTCTGTGACAGTAATCACATTCACATTGTTCCGTAACCATCACCACCATCCCTGTCTAGAAGTTTTTCATCTTCTCCAGCTGAGACTCTGAACACATTCAACACTGTTTCCCTCTCCCCCCAGCTCCTAGTAACCACCATTCCACTTCCTGTCTCTATGAATTTGAGTATTCTAATTACCCTATGTAAGTGGAATCATACAGTATTTGGCCTCTTGTGACCAGCTTAATTTCCCTTAGCATACAATGTTTGAGGTTCATTCATGCTGTAGCATATTGCAGAATTTCCTTCTAGTTTAAGGCTAAATAATATTCCATTCCATTTTGCCTATCCATTCAGCTGTCCATGGGCCCTTGGGTCGTTTCCTCGTTTTAGCTGTTGTGGGTAATGCTGCTGTGAACATGAGTGTACAAATATCTCTTTGAGACCCTGCTTCCAGTTCTTTTGAGTATAGTACCCAAAAGTGGAACCGCCAGGTCCATATGGCAATTCTACGTTTCATTTTTCGAGAAACCCCCATACCGTTTTCCACAGTGGCTACACCATTTTACATTCCCACCAGCAGTGTGCAACGGTTCGAATTTCTCCACATCTTTTCCAACACTCGTTCTTTTCTTTTTCTTGTTTTGTAATAGCCATCCTAATGGGTGTGAAGGGCCGTCTCATTGTGGTTTGGATTTTCATCTCCTTGATAATTTGTGATGTTGAACATCTTTTCACGTGCTTACTGGCCACTTGTATATTTTCTTTGGGAAAAGTGTCTGTTCGAGTCCTTGGGCAACTTTACATTTTTTAAAAGACTCCTTTTTTTGATGCTCTGCAACTTGCCGTGTGAGACCATTTCTCTCTGAGATTTCTTGCTGGACCTGCTCGCTACCCAGTCATTCCTGTGGGAACAGGAGGTGAGGGAGAGAGGGAGCCACAGTGAGAAACCTCACCTACCTTGGAAGCTGGCCTGGAGGACTTTGCTTTCAGGATTTCACACTTACTGCTTAAGAAATCCAGAAGCTCAAGTTGAGCTGGACCCAGTTTCTGGGTGGCTCCAGCTCAGCATGTGTGGCTCCCGAGAGATGCAGTTTGAGGGGGCTTTGACTGGCTGGGAGGGCAGCTGACCTGGTGCCTGGTGCCAGGAATGGGCAGTGCCCACCTCCAGAGTTGCCTATGGGGCCCCAGGCCCTTGTGACTTTCTGGGGAGAATTTGCTGTCTGAAGGCCACATGACCACTAGAGTAATTTCTGCTTTGTACAAACCTTTCTGCTGATGGGCAAGATTTGCAATTAGGAATGTGTCCTGAAGGGATGGGCTGAGCTTATCATTGGCCTCAGCTCAGAGTTTATCACCATCAGCCCACAAGGCTTGTCTCCTGTTTTACTTATTTATCATCTCCTCTATCTCTCGGCCCAATTCCTGACGGACCCCTCCGCAGCTCCACCATAGGCATCTGCTCTGGCATGTTCGATGGGTATCCTTCCATCTCTGTAAAGCAGGCGTGTTTTCTTTTTTTTTCTTTTTTTTCTTTTTAAATTTTTTTTAATGTTTATTTATTTTTGAGACAGAGAGAGACAGAGCATGAACGGGGGAGGGTCAGAGAGAGGGAGACACAGAATCTGAAACAGGCTCCAGGCTCTGAGCCATCAGCACAGAGCCCGACGCGGGGCTCGAACTCACGGACCGTGAGATCATGACCTGAGCCGAAGTCGGACACTTAACTGACTGAGCCACCCAGGCGCCCCTTGCAGGCGTGTTTTCATGTGCATGTGTCTTTAACTGACATACCTTGTCCTGTGCTAATAAATCTCATTCTCCTTCTCACTTTATCTTTCATTTCACACTATGTTTTAAAAACCAATCCAAATCCATCGTGTGTTTCTAATTGAGAGAATTCTATCCTGTCTTTCACCTCTGGGAGATGGACACTGGTGCCTCTGTCTCTTGATATATCTTCACTCTTAAGATTATTGACTGAGTCAATCAAATCATCTATATCTTTGCTTTGATATATCTCTTCCTGAGGAGGTGGCTTCATTAAAATCCAACTACAATTCCTGTAGTTCTCCGGTTGCTGCTTTATATATTTTAAGGCTATTGTTAGATGCATATGTTTGTGGCCATTTCAGGGCATGTTGTATCGCTCTTTGACAATATGAATTGTCAAATTCATATTTACCTTGAATTATATCTTGAATTATTTATAATATAATATAATATAATATAATATAATATAATATATTTATTATATCTTGAATAATTTACCTTGAATTATATCTTGTTAGATATTAGTATTGCTACTCCAACTTTCTTTGGTTTATATTTACCTGATACATCCTTTTTTTCTGTCTCTTTTCAATTTTTCTCTATCTTTTTGTTTCAAGTGTGTCCCTTACAGCCAAGGTATCAGTGCTAAGAGTTTCTGTCGAGATATCTACGGCCTTTATGTATATTATAATTAGTGACATTTAGTTGTAAATTATTAATACTGTTATATTAGGTCTTATTTTTATCTTATTTTGTATATTCTATTTAGCATACATTTTATTTATTTTTATTCTTTTATTTAGAAAAATTTTTTTAATGTTTTTATTTATTTTTGAAGGAGAGAGAGACAGAGCATGAGTGGGGGAAGAGCAGAGAGAGAGGGAGACACAGAACTTGAAGCAGGCTCCAGGGTCTAAGCTGTCAGCAAAGAGCCTGATGCGGGGCTTGAACTCACAAACTGTGAGATCATGACCTGAGCTGAAGTCGGACGCTTAACTGACTGAGCCACCCAGGCGCCCCTTAGCATACATTTTATTGTTGTTTTTTCCTTTCCTGTCTTCAATTAATAGTCCATTTTTCTTCTGATTTTAAAGTCTTTTTTTATATATATAACCATGTAAAATACACGTCTGTGAATGACTGAATAAATAAATAGGAGGAAAGGGACAAATTCTTCCTTACAGAAGAATTTCAAGTAATAGATGTAGAAGGAATGACTGAAATAGAACATCACCATTAATATACTACAGTAATAATTCCTGCAGGTAAGATCCACAAGTAAATGCTAACATTAGTGAGACAAACTCTAAAGAAGCAGGATATTTGCATAGACTCAAAGTACTTCCTCCAAAATATTGTTAGTTACCGCATCAGTTTTAACATACATCCACAAATTCTTTGATACTCTTCCCTCTGGGGTAAGGAGTTTAACTCCTCTCCCCTTGAGGTTGGGCTGGACTCTCTGACTGACTTCTCACGAAGAGCATACGGAGAGGGAAAAATAATAATGTTACAGTGGAAAAGTCAGGCAGATACCACCCTAACCAAAAGAACAAGATGAATGTTACCAGTAGTAAATCATGCCGGTATCAGTGATATCGTAACTAGCTGATACTTATATGATGTGATGAGCAGGGCACTTCACCTCTGTGATATTCTCCACTCAAATCCAGAACTGCAGTCTAATCAGAGAAGATACCAGACAAACCCCAATTGAGAGTCTGTGAAATACCTGACCAGTATTCTTCAAAAGCCAAGGCCATGAAAAACAAGGAAAAACTGTGATGTAATCACAGGCTGTAGGAATCCAAAGAGTCATGGTGACTCAGTACATCACAGTATCCTGATGGGATCCTGGAACAGAAAGTGGATGAAATCTGAACGAAGTCTGCAGTTTAGTTAATAGCGTTACACCAATGTTAATTTCTCAGTCTTGGTAAATAATGCCATGGTGCCAGAAGATGTTAGCGTGAAGGGACACTGTGCTGTCTTTACAATTCTTTTGCCAATGCGAAGTTATTTCTAAATAAAAGTTTAAAAATACAGCTATATGTGAAAAGTTTAAAGCAATCACAGAGATGAATGAAATAACAAAGCAATAAGAGATTATCCGACATGAACAGATTTAAAAAAATGTTTTGAAATGAAAATATAATTCTTGTAATAAAATATCAATTAGGCACAAAGAAAGAATGGCAGAACTGGGAGTAAATAAACTAGCAAAGAGCAACGGAGACAAATAGAGGGGAAACATAAAGGAAGCACTGTGTAAGAGAGACAGGAAGTGAGAGTGCAAAGCTCTAATCAATTCTATGTACAGAATCAGAAACTCAAAAATGAAGGATAACAAGAATGAAGGGGAAAAAAGTATCTAAAAAGATAATGGGCATGAAACATGTAGAACTAGTGGAAAAGATTCTATCAGAAGTCTAGGAAGGAAAACAGGGTATAAGTAGCAGGATAAATAAAAATAAGTCCATACCTACACACAGCTCAGTAAAACTGAAAACAACGCCAAGGATAAAATAGTAAAGACAGCCAGAGAGAAAGAACAGGTCATTTGCAAAAAACAACTTCCCAACAGCAACCAGTCAGAAGACATTGAATACAATCTTGCAAATATGGATAGAAAATAGCTGCCAACCTAGAATTACAAACTCTGCGAAACTATCTTCCAAGTTTTAGGGCAGTAAAAATTGAGAATTTACCATCAAGAAACCTGCACTATAAGGGGGAAAAATGATCTCAGAAGAGCAGTCTAAGATCTAAAGGGGGAAATGCTGAGTAAATGCATGGAAATAAGGTATATAACCAAAACTTGTCTTTAAAAATAATAATAGTAATTTTTATGGATATTGCAGAATTGTGTGCCTCAGAGATTGTCCTGGTTCACAAAGCCACCAGCAACATATGAAAGTTCTCATGTCCTCCTCGACAACCTCTTATCAGACTTTATAATTTTTATTAACCAAATAGGTAAAAATGGTACCCCAGTGAGTTTTTCATTTTAGGTTTATTTATTTATTTTGAGAGGGAGAGAGATCGAGATCGTGAGCAGGAGAGGGGCAGAGAGAGAGGGAGAGAGAGAGAATTCTAAGGAGCCCAACTCAGGGTTTGAACTCAGAAACCATGAGATCATGACCTGAGCCAAAGCCAAGAATCAGACACTTAATGGACCAGGCCACCCGGCCACCTCACCTCAGTGAGTTTTAATTTATGTTTCTCTTAGTATGACTCTATTGATATGTTCATTATTCCTAGATTTGGGTTTTGTTTGTTTTACGATTTTTTTTTTTAACGGGGGGGGGGGGGGGGTGGGGGCGCAGAAGGAAAGAATCTTAAGCAGGCTCCATGCTCAGCACGAAGCCCCACGGAGGCTTACAATGGTGAGATCATGACCTGAGCCAAAATCAAGAGTTGGATATTCAACCGGCTGAGCCACCCAGCCCCTGAATATTAATTTTAAATCAGACATCTTACTGAATCATTTTGCTGTTTGTAATAGTTCCTTTTTAATTAATAGATTTTTTTCAGAGCAGTTTTAGGTTCACAGCAAAATTGGATGCAAAGTATAAAGTTCCCAGATAACCCCTGCTCTGCCCCTCCCTCACCATCAATTTCCTACATCAGAATGGTACATGTATTATCATTGATGAACCAACATTGGTATATTATCAACCAAGGTGCATAGTTTGCATTAGGGTTCATCTGTGTGTTGTATATTCTATGGGTTTCGACAGATGTGTAATGACATATATCTATCTTATAATATCATACAGAACATTTCCCTGTACTACAACTATTCATCCCTCCCTTCCCGTGAACCCCTGAGAACCACTGATTTTTTTTCCCTCAACAGATCCAATTTTATGATAGAGAAAGATAGGATTCAGTAAGCAGAAAGGGAGAGGCTAAGGCTTGAAGGCTCCTGGGTGGGGAAATATACATATTTTAAAACATTTCTTCTGGGAAAGTCTGGGCTTGAGCAAACTCCCTCAGGCATAAAATTCCTCTTAAGAATGTAGCAGATACCGCCTACTCCCCTACAGGTTTCCCTCAGGAATTGGACAAACAAAAGACCTGACTAAAAATAAGTCGACCATAAAACATATGACCCACAAGGAACAGTATGGCCATAGACCACCCCTCATACAATAGAAACAAGCCAATCAAGAAGGAATGACTAGGCATTTAGAGTTACCTAGCCAATTAAGGGTGGAACCTGAGAAGAAACAAGGGAGAACAGAAGGGAGGAGGGGGTGCCGACCAGAACCCTATAGAACAAAGTCCCTTGCCTGTAGTTGCGGCCATTCACTTTCGAAGGTCCCTTCTCTCTAAAGAGAGTTTTCATACTATTCTTCCTTTCTGATCTTATACTCTAATAAACCGTTGCCTGCTGCTCATTTTATTTTGTGTCTATCTCTTCATTCTTCCGAGCAATGAGACAATGAATCCTGGGTATCGAGGTAAAAAAAATCCTGCAACAATTTCATCTATAGATGAAAAACCTGGGGTCCCTTTGGCTGGAGAGCCACAGACAGATGGCCCAAAGGAACCCTCCCACCCCCCCGGCCCCCCCCCCCCCCCCCCCCCCCGCCCATGAATATGGAGGCTTGTTTAGCTTTAGGTCAGACCAGACGGGCTCTTTGCCTGAGAACTTGCTCCTTAACCAGGTGTATGGGGCCTGGTGCCCCGCTCAGCCTTCTGGCGAGCCACTCCAACCTCGTAGGGTCACCAGTCAATTCTGTTAATGATCTGAGATCTTTGTTTCTCAACTTCTTTTACAATGCTGGGGATTCAAGGCCAGCATCCCTCATGAGAGAGAGAGGGAACAAGAAGCAAGAAACAGAGGTCAGGGTCACCTGGGCATATGGTGCATCCTTTGAATGTCTTGGGGAATAGCTTCCTAGGCCCAGCAAGGAAACGTGTGCTCATGGAGAATGGGGGACTTCTGACTCTGGAGATCAAATCCTGAGATCATCAGTCTGCCGTTTCTCTGGGCTCTGTTCTTAACCCTGACGCTGTCTTTCTGGCTCTCTCTATTCCCAGCTTGGATGGGTCCTTGGCCCTGAGTCTCTAGGGGCAAGTCCTGGCTTCCTAGTGGGGGTATTGCATAGGCTCAAACCACCGGTGACAAGGACACAGCCCAGGCTTCCTAAAAGCTTCAGTGGGAGACTCCCTGGAATGGGTCAGGGTTTAGCTGAGATAAAGCCAAAATGAAACAGCCCAGGGCAGGGCGCACTGCAAACTTCAGGTAGAACTATATGTAACTGCTGAATATGGGTTGGTTGTGACCTACAAAAAAAAAAACCTGCTGTGGTTCAAACACAAAAGCTGCCTTGAGAACAAAATAGTCATAGAATCGAATCTGTGGTGCCACCCAGTGGTAAGAGCAAGTAAACAGAACTTGTTTCCTTAATGATGGTTAACAACAGAAAAACATTCCAGGAGCTCTCACTACACGCTGGGATTAGGAGCTTTACACAAGTGATTATTTAATGCTATTACGGTTTGTGGTAATAATTACTTATTCTGATGTGTCCCAAACAGCTCTTCTGAGGTAGGTGATAGGTATTATTCCCATTTTAGAGATGAGAAAAATGAGGCCCAGGGGGTTTAATGCAAGATCACATAGCTGAGGGAGGCCAGCCCCGGTTTGAGCTGAGTCTTGACTCAGAGTGGCACTCTGTGTTCAGCGGTTTCCCTTCCCATTTTAGAGAGAAGATTAGGCTCCCAAACTGGAGATCCCAATCCTCAGAGATCCCAGCCAAGCCTGTTCCAGGTACACACTGCAGAATGTCTGAGCATTTTGTGTCATACAGGAACAGAAGATGTTAGTGGAACCAAGACAGGCCATTCATTAATAGTTTTTTTAAACTGTATTAAAAGTAGTTCATTCAAAAAGAAAACTGGATGCAAAAAAGAACATCAAGTAATTAATTGTCAGCTTAGCAAAGTTTACTCTGGAAAATTCTCTGTCCAAACATTAATCAATATTTACGTCATTTGGGGGCGCCTGGGTGGCGCAGTCGGTTGGGCGTCCGACTTCAGCCAGGTCACGATCTCGCGGTCCGTGAGTTCGAGCCCCGCGTCAGGCTCTGGGCTGATGGCTCAGAGCCTGGAGCCTGTTTCCGATTCTGTGTCTCCCTCTCTCTCTGCCCCTCCCCCGTTCATGCTTTGTCTCTCTCTGTCCCAAAAAAATAAATAAACGTTGAAAAAAAAAAATTAAAAAAAAAAAATATTTACGTCATTTGGATTAAATGTGTTGATTCAAATTTTCCTTGAGGTAAAAACGTCCTCTGCATCAAGCGGTATATCCAAATGGCAAAGTCCAACATTCCCTATCCTAAGATGCCATGGCTGCTTCCTCCCATCCTGTGAGACACGGGGACCAAGAGAATAAGCTGCTTTGTTGGGCGGCTGAGGACATGGCAGAGCAGGCAGGATACTCCCCATCACTGAAGGCCTCCAGGCTGGGTGCAAGAGTCAGGAGGGCACTGCGATGGCCAGAGAAGGAATTGGCCTGCTCAAGGTCACACCTCGCTGGTGGCAAAGCCAGCTCATTCCTGAGCACCGACCCCCCATCCCAGCTCTTCCGGCCTCTTGACAACATAGGAAACACTGTTGCACAGCTAACCTGTCACTTGTGAGTTAGGGAAACCACAGGAGGACCTGAGCCAAGACCTCGGCTCTTCCTGAGGCTGCACAACCTGAGAACTTGGTCCCCACCCCCTGTGGGCTAAGAACAGAAGAAATGAAGAGGGTTTCAGCACAGGCTCTGCACCTGTCTTCTGGTTTCCCACAGGATCTAGTACTGATTCCAAGTGGTGATATAGTGGAGGAGGAAGATGAAAGAGAGGTTGGGACAAAGGAAAAGGCAGGGGCCTGGAGGACTGGAAGATGTGAGGCTGAGCCCCGACCCAGAGATGAGAAGGCCTCAGGGTTACTCGATTGTATCATCAGACTCTCATACCAGACTGCCCTTCTCATGTAAGCTTTGGGTTTCTATCTGAACTTTTTAAACTGTACATGTATATTACTTCAATTAAAAAATGTAAATTAAAGCAGGAAAAACTTCAATCAGACACAAAGAAACTGAAGGATGATGAAGTGTTACCTTGGCAAGTAGAGAGGCAAAGATCCCAGGGGCAGGGTGCCTGAAGGCCAGGCAGACAGAACCTTCCAGCTGGGCCACAGTGGGGGAAATGAGCCTTTGTCTCTTCTTGCCCTGGCAGTGTTCCCATGGACTCACCACTGTTTTACACTGGTTCTTAGCCTTTGTAGGGTCATGGGCCCTTTTGAAATTAGAAACCTTTCTGCACCCCAGGAAAAATAATATACATATATGCCTACACACAAAACTATCCATATAATTAACTGGGTCTACAGACCCCAGGTTAAGAACCACTGTTCCACATGCTGATGGCCAACCAGACTGTTTTTCCAATCTAGAACTTTTTTTTCTGAGCTTCAAAAATACACATTGGACCTTCTGGAAATCTCCCTATTACCAGCTAACCAAAACCAAGCTTAAAATCTTCCCCCTCAGGGTACCTGAGTGGCTCAATTGGTTGAGCATCTGATTTTGGCTCAGGTCATGAACTCACAGTTCTGGAGTTCGAGACCCACATCAGCTCACTACTGTTATCCCAGAGCCTGCTTCGGATCCTCTGTCCCCCCTCTCTCTGCCCCTCCCCTGCTCTTGTGCACACATTCTCTCTCTCTCTCTCTCAAAATATAAATAAACATTAAAAAAACACTTCCCCCTAGGGGCACCTGGGTGGCTCAGTAGGTTAAGCATCCGACTTCGGCTCAGGTCATGATCTCACTGTTCGTGGGTTCAAGCCCTGCATTGGGCTCTGTGCTGACAGCTCAGAGCCTGCAGCCTGTTTCAGATTCTGTGTCTCCCTCTCTCTCTGCCCCTCCCCCACTCGCGCTCTGTCTCCGTCTCAAAAATAAATAAACATTAAAAAATGTTTAAAAAAAAAAAACAACACTTCCCCCTAAATCTTCTCCATCTCCACCTATTTATTCCCTATCTAGGGACTGGAACTCTCATTTACCAGTAGCCTAAGTCTCCAAGACTTGCCATCATCCTGGACAGTGGTCCTCAATGTTAGCTGGAAAACTGGATATCCATATGGGGGTGGGGGGGGAATGAAACCTGATCCCTACTTCCCATCATATGTAAAAATTAATTTGAATGTATCATATACCTAAGCAAAAAGCTAAAATTATTCAGTTCTAGGAGAAAATCTTTGTGACCTCACATTAAGGTAGGCAAAGATTTCTTAGAGTAAAAAGAGTGAACCACCAAGGAAAAGTTTTGATAAATTGGACACAGTCATAATTAGAAACTCTGCTTTTTACCTTTAAGAAAATGCAGAGATAACTGTAATGGACTTTCACGCATTGCTGGTGGGAATGTTAAAATAGTATAACCACTCTGAAAAACAGTTTGACAGTACGGAGAGCAAGATGGAGTTACTCATGTCAAGCAGGAGTCTGTGTCAAGCAATGACATAAGCAGTTAAGGGTAGTGTAGCTATGAGAGATCACGGAGACCAGCATCAGCTGACACCCCAGGACTGATAACCAGCAGAAGCACAGGAGGTCTGCAGGGGCCCAACACTGATTAAATCCCTTTTAAAAGGGGAGGATTTTGCAGCAAACTGTCAGACTCTTCAGACAAGACCCTTCTATGTCTGACCACTTCAAAACGGCAGCTGCTCCCGAAGCCGAAGCCCAATTGATCTCCAAACAGGACTGAGATCCTTCACTGATCGAATATAATAGGCAGTAAATGCCAAGGGCTGACTCAGACCAGACTGATATCTTATCTCAACTGTGGGCCCACAGACTTTGAGTTTAGTTCATTAACTTCCTACATCCTTCTGTTATCTTGTTTGTTGTGTGGCTTATGTTCTGGTCTGTGTGTTATATAGGAAGCCAAGTTAACCACATGGTGAAATGTCCTTGAGTTTGGAATTCTGAACCTGCTTTATAATTACGTTAACCTTGTTTAGGATTGAATCAAGCTGTTAGATATAACTTGTATGTGTACCTTCATAGTGTGCTCATGACAGCTTCCTCGAAAGTTAAAAATGTCATACAACCAAGCCATCCCATTCACTTCTAGGTATTTCGTTCAAGAGAAATGGAAACATAGGTCCACCAAAAGACTTTTACAGGAATATTCAAGGCACTTTTATTCACTGTACCTCAAAACCAGATGTCCAGATGTAGCCCACGTGTCCAACAACAACTCAAAAGTCCTTTGGGATCCTGAGAGGATACCTCCCCACCAGCCCAGCTGGGCCTCCCCCATCCACCCACCAATGTCCAAATGGATAAATAGCTTACAGTACATGCATAGTCTTCTACTACTCACCAACAAAAGGAAGGAACTACTGTTAACACAGCCACGTGGATGGCTCTCAAAAGCATTGTGCTAGGTGAAAAAAGCCAGGCACAAAAGGCCACATCCTGTATGGGTCTATTTATATGAAATTCCAGGGAGGACAAAGTATAGTGACAGAAATCAGATGAGTGGTTGTCTCAGGCCAGGGAAGAGAAGGTAAAGGATTGACTGCAAAGGGGCAGAAGGGAACTTTCTGCTTGGAATTCTCTCTCTCCCTTTCTCTGGCCCCTCCCCCTGCTCCTGCGGGGCGTTGGCTCTCTTTCTCAAAATAAATAAACTTAAAAAATTACAGAAGTATATACAGTATGTAAAATTTCTCGTATTTACTGTATGTAAAACATATCCCAATAGAGTTTTTGTTTTGTTTTGTTTTGTTTTGTTTTGTTTTGTTTTTTTAATGCGAGGGCTGCTGTGAAGGCTGCTAATGAAGGAGAACACAAGTGAAGGGATTCTGCTAAGGACCTTCCCTAAAGCATTTGATTTAGAAAGGAAGGAGGGAGGCTCCCTTCTCCGCTCGGGCAGCCTCAAGCGGGAGATTTAGTGAAACATTCTCCCCGCTAGGGAGCAGTGTCGTCGTCAGCCGGCCACCAAGGCCCGTTCAAAGCCCCCGGCGCATGCCGGGGCCGAGGCGACAAGAAACCCCCCCTCCCCGGGGCACGCCGAGGTCGCACGCCCCCCGGAGCGTGCGGGGTGGGGGCGCTCTCCCCCGCAGAGGCCAGGAGAGGTGGTGCCCGCCCACGCAGTCCGCCCAGCCTCCCTGAGGATGAGCGGCCGGCTTGCCCTTGCTCACCCACACCCGCACGCGCTGCTCGGCCGCCTCCGAGGGCCTGGCGCCGGAGAAAGGAGCCCGGGCTCCCGGGCACACGATGACCACCACCCCCCACCCCCCCGCCTCCAGCCCTGGCCGTGGGGCAGCGTGGGGGCAGCTCTCTGGCCCCGACTTGCGGAATGCAGAAGCGGGAAGCGGCGGCCGCCGCGGGAATGCTTCTGGGTGGAACGCGCCCCCGCTGGCGGCTGCCGGGACCCAGCAGCGTCCCGGGTGAAACCGACCCGGCCTCTCTGGCGCCGCTTCTGCGGCAAGGCCTGCAGAAAGACGCCGCGGCGCCTCTTTCCTCCCGGACCTTCTTCCCCTGCAAGCAGGTCATCTTAGCCTTAGCAGATCTCCACCCACATAGAACTCAGAAATTGTCATTTTGAAGGACAAAAGAAGTCTGTCCTAGAGATGTTTTGTTTAAACTGTCCCTCGTGTGCTGAAAAAGCGGCTCACCAGGCGTGGCGGGCCAAGTAAGGGGCTGCTAGGGGAATGAGCTGGAATGCGGGGAGGGTTGAGCTCCATCATTGACCGGTGTGCCAAGGCCCAAGGGACACCGGACTCTCCGTAATCACCCTCCCCCCACCCCCCCTTGGCCACAGCTCACCACGGGACCTCAAGGGACGCACTTGGGCAGCCCCGCCTGCCGGCGCCCTCGTCTCCAACCCTCTCCGCCCCGCCTGGCGCACTGCGTGGTTTGCTTAGTTTCCCGGACCTGGCAGAGCGGTGGCTGCGTTGAGGACGCACCGCACCCGTCCCGCGCCCTGTGGTCGGGGAGGCTCCAGGCCCACCCCCAGTGCAGGCCTCCGGGTGGGCGGACGCCGCCAGCGCCGCAGGTGCAGCCCAGACACAGCGCGCCGGTGAGTCGGCCGAGCAGCTCCAGAAGTGTTAATGGGGGTCAGGGAGGGAGGAAGGCAAGGCAGGGAGGAAGGACAGTTGCTTCCATTCTTACTTTTGCTAGCTGCCGAGAGACTAGCAGATGCTAGAGACTGGTGAGTCAGGCAGGGATTCCCACCTTATTGCGGGCGGTTTTCCCCAAACCCGGGTCTGCCGGCTCTGAGCACTGACGTGCCCCAACCTAGGGGAGACAGGAGGCTTTCAGTGACGCCTTCTCGGGAAGGGGAGGGGAGGAGAGACTGTGAGGATACTTTAGAGCACTAGCTTTGGACCTAGACAGAGGCGTAGGCTTGAATCCTTTCCTGGAACCGGCTGATGTTCCTGGGTGGTTCTGAGACTTTACTGAGCCTCACTTTCCTCATCTATAAAATGGGACTGTAATGCTACCTCCCAGGGTCCCTGGGAAGACGAACCCAAAAGACGCTGAGTGCTGAGCACTAACTCTGTGAAGCACAGATAGATGTGTGTTAATTCAGTGGAGAAGAATCTCCACAAGGTCGGGTCATGCCTGCCCTTTCACAGAGTGAGAGGATGGGCTCCTTGCCCAAGTGTCTCACAAGGGAGCACGGACAAGGGCAATAGCCTGTCGTCCACGATGCTACAGGCAAGGCTGTGGGCAAGGGCGAGCACCTGCTGCTCTGGTTGGTGGCTGTCTGGACCTTTGGGGTGTAAGGGGTAAACATACAATATGGCAAAGACACTTGCCCCTTTCCTTGAGGACATCCCTCACTGTTACTTCTAAATGTCATTCTTCACCTCAGGCTCTTTTGCCTCATAAAATTGGGAACCACTGTCAGAATTATTAACACCTAGAAAGTCCCCACTACAGAGGAGAGTTCCCATTTTGCAGATGGGAAGCATGAGGTCATGGATGGTTGATGACATATGCCAGTTAGTGGACATACCTTACTCTCTTCTACTCACCCTTATGTGTGTTCAATGCTGTGTGTTGCATTCTCTGTTGTTGTTGTTGTTACTGTTTATTTATTTTTGAGAGGCAGAGACAGAGCACCAGCAGGGGAGGGGCAGAGAGAGGGAGACACAGGATCTGAAACAGGCTCCAGGCTCTGAGCTGTCAGCACAGAGCCCGACGCGGGGCTCGGACTCACAAACCGCGAGATCATGACCTGAGCCGAAGTCAGACGCTTAACTGACTGAGCCACCCAGGTGCCCCGTCATTCTCTGTTAATCAAAGGATAAACACAGGCACATGTGGCCAACCAAGGGAAGGAAGAAGCCAGAGTCAGACTTTCCAATGCTTCCAGGGTGGGGTGCCCTGAAGGACTTACTGTGACCATCAGTGTTGATATGAGGATGAAATAAACACCTCACAGGCAAATGGATTCAGGAGAGCCACTGTCACCCTCTGCCCCTGGATGGACCTCAGAGTTTGGAACAAGATCTTGGCCTTAAGGGACATGGTCTTTGTGCATCATATTTGAAGATGCCTTTGGCTGTTGCCCAGGGGGCTCCTTCTCGAACACTCCTGGCCCTGTAGTCTTTAAAACCTCTTCCAAATGCCAGGTCTCCAGAAAGGGCCAAACCTTAGGATCACCCCCCTCTCCCTTAAAGCTGCGATCCAGGAGCTTTATCAGGAAGAAGTTTAAGTTTGAAGGTAGGGACGTCCCTTGCAACAAGCCACCACACAGTGGCTGTTCTTCTGAACCATGCTTGTTCACATCGGTGCCCCCAGAGCCAACACTGCTGTGCACACAGTGTACACGGTGTGGTGCCTGAGAGAGGTGGGGCACCAAGCGCCAGCCTGCCCTCTGACTCAGCGAGAAAGACGAGACAGGCTAGTGTCTCCACACCCCCTCCGCTGGCTGTCTGGCTGGCAGAGCGGGAGCCGGCTCCCTTTCGCCCCACTGCTGTGATCTCTTCCCTGGCTTCCCCCGCGCCCAGCGCAGTGGTTTCTGCTTCCCTGCACCCCTGCCACTGAGATGGTCTCTCCCTGCTGCCTGCCTTCACACATCCCCCGCACACACTTAGGATGCCCCTGTCTGTGGTTATTAGTGGCCACTCCCCCACCCCACAGTCAAAACTCCGTGGCCCCAGGCACTGTCCCTTTATTCTAGAACCTGCCTCTCCACTGCCCTTCTGGAGACAGTCACCCACCCACACCCACCCACACCCCTCTCCCCACCCAGCAAGACAGGTAGGATTTGAACCTCCACAGGGACAGCCCAGTGTGCACATGTGCACACACGAGCCGCCTCCTATCCTGATTGTGTTCAGGTGACTAGTGGCCACACCTGTGGTGTTGGCTCTGTCCCTAGAACACCTGGCCACAGGGACCAGTCTTCCAGCCTAGCCTCTGCCTGGGGAGTGGCACTTGGGTCTTTCTTGACAACTTCCCGCACTTGTTAAGTTCAATGCCCTGTTATGTTGTCACCTCCTCTAGGGATCTCCAACTCTGTCCTTGACCCTGTCACCACAGTAGGCCCATCAGGTGGATTCGAGGGGCTGAGATGGATAGAATGGATCCCAGACCTGGGGGATCTCAGCCAGGCAAGGCAGAGAAGCAATCAGACAGTGCCAGGGGTCAGTGCTATGAAGCACAGGGTTCTGGGGAAATAAGATTGGAGAGGGCTTCCCGGCACTTGAAGCAAAATGAAAAATGAAAGAAACCGCTGCCATGTTTGTTTATTCATGTTGTCTTCCCAACAGCTCTGAAGGAAGTACTATTGTTAACTTCATTTTACAGATTGATTGCTCTTTTGCCGTGAGCAAGTGACAGCAAGGATTTGAAACTGACCAAAGAGGGTCTTAACCTTCATATTATAAGCCAAGACGCTGGAGTGAGAAACAATGCAGGACAAAAGAGAGGACTACAGAAAAACGTAATGTTTCTGGAGTACCGAGTTCTGTGCAGAGGTGAGAGTGGGGACAGTGGGGACTGGAGAGCCTTGTAAGCTATAGTCAGGAATGTGGACTTGGTCCTGAGGGAGGTGAGGGGCTGACCCACCCAGAGAGTCATTACCCAGGAGATAAATGCATGTAGCTCACTGGCTGCACTTAGGAGGGAGGGTGCAGTTAGAGGAGGGAAAGCAGAGAGGTGGGTGCAGTCTACTCTAGATCTTGCTTCTTGATATTTTCCTTGTTATACATGCACAGAAAATGATTCCTTTTGTATGACACACCACGGTAAAATGGGAAGGGGCTGTTTGCAGCTAGAGGCAACCAACACAGGGGTTCCAGCCACCGGAAGTTCCTGTTCAGCCACCCCGGGGGGCTGAGGAGTCTCAGGCAGTATGTACCCCGGTCACAGCAGACCAGACCTGGGGAGAGGATGAGGAAATGATTAGGGGGCACCTGGCTGGCTCGGTTGGTAGAGCATGACACTTCTGATTGTGGGTTGTGAGTTCAGTGAGTTTGAGCCCCATGTTGGGTATAAAGGTGACTTAGAAAATAAAATCTTTGAAGAAAGAAAAAAATTCTTAGAAAGCAAAGTTAGTATCGCTTAGTGAAGGGGTGAAGAAGGAAGATGACCCCTGGATTTCTGGACTGAATAGTTGGACAAATGGTCATTCCCTCACTGCTGCAGGGGATATGGGGGCAGGACTGGTTAATGGGAAAGCGATGAGACGTTTGGCTGCCCTGGGTTTGAGGTGGGTGCAGAATGTCAAAAGGCAGTGACTCAGGGCTCTGGAGTCTAACAGGCTGGGTCCAACTCCTACCTTCATCAACCTACTAGTGGTGTTACCTTGGGCAAAAAACCAGATCTCTTTAAACCTGTTAATTCATCTATAAGATAGGTATAATAATAGGGTTTTAGAGTTGTTATTAAATGAGAATAAAATGAGATAATGTACAGTGCCTGGAACATAATAAGTATCTAAAAATGACAACACTATTTTTTTTATTTAAGTTTATTTATTTTGAGAGAGAGAGAGAGACGGAGCACATAGTGAGGGAGGGGCAGAGAGGGAGGGAGACAGGGAGAATCCCAAGTAGGCTCCACACTGCCAGCCCAGAGTCTGATGCAGGGCTCGAACCCATGAACCACAGGATCATGACCTGAGCCGAAGTCGAGAGCTGAACACTTAATGGACTGAGCCACCCAGACATCCTGGCAACACTATTACTGTTGTTATTATTATCAATAAATCTGAAGTTCAGAGAAGAAGCAATTTCAGAAGTCATCAAATGGGAATTGAAACCATGAGGATAAATGAGATAACCCAGAAAGAGTGTAGATGCTGAGAACAGTGAAGTTGAAGACCAGGAGCACTGACATTTCAGCGGTGGACAGAGGAAGAGGAGACTAAAAACAAATGGTCCAGAAGACAGAAGAAAGCCACCAGAGCCTGGTGCCTTGGAATCCACACGTAGCAGCCACATACAGTTGATCCTCTGTCTTACTTACTGTTTGCCAACAGAACCTGATGTTGTTGGGGGTAAGCACCATCTGGATTCTGTGTGCCTTGCAGGAGGCAGCCCAGAGCCCCAGCTCCAAACCAGGAAGTCAGTCCTCACTCATAATCCCACTGTGCTTGCCAGTGATTGGTTTATGAAGGTGTGTTTGATCCCTTTCTGGCCAATGAGACTTGGTGGAAAGTCTGTTGAGGGACTTCTGGAAAATATTTCTTTGATTTAAAAAGAAAAGATGCCCACAAAGACCAAAACCACGATGAGATACCACTTCATACTCACCAGGGCAACTAGAATCAAAAAGCCAGATAACACCAAGTGTTGGTCAGGATGTGGAGAATTCAGAACCCTGGTGGGAATTCAGAACCCTGGTGGGAATTCAGAACCCTGGCGGGAACGTAAAAAGGAATAGCCACTTGTAAAATAATCTTGCAGCTCCCCAATTAAACATAGAGTTCCCATATTACCCAGCCGTTCTACTCCTGGGTATATACCCAGGAAAATGAAAAAAAAATGATGTCCCACTGAAATTCATACACAAATATTTATAGCAGTGTTATTCATAATAGCCAAAATGTAGACACAACACAAATGTTCATCAATAGTGGAATGGATACCCAAAATGTGATACATCCATACAATGGAATAATATTTGGCTATAATAAAGAATAAGTACTGATCCAGGCTTTAACATGAATGAACTTTGAAAACATTATTTTAAGTGATAGAAGGCAGCCACAAAAGGCCACATACTGTATGCTTCTATTCATAATGGAAGTCCAGAATAGGGAAATCTATAGAGAAAAGGTGGTTTAGTTGCTTAGGGCTGAGGAGGTGGCAGCGAGATGGGAGATGATGAGTAAAGTGTATGCACTTTTTTTTTGAGGTGACCAAATGTTCTAAAATTGACAGGGGCACCTGTGTGGCTCAGTCAGTTGAGTGCCTGACTCTTGATCTCCTCTCAGGTCATGATCTCGCAGTTTGTGGGATCGAGCCCCATGTCAGGCTCTGTGCTGATAGCGAGGAGCCTACTTGGGATTCATATTCTCTCTCTCTCTCTCTCTCTCTCTCTCTCTCTCTCCCCCCCTCCCCCTCCTGCTCACACACACACACACACACTCTCTCTCAAAATAAATAAATAAACATTTAGAAAAAAATAAATAAAATCGATAAGGGTGATGGTCACACATATGTGTGAATATACTAAAAGCTATTGAATTGAACATTTTGAATGAGTTGTATGTTAATTATAACTCAAATTGTTGAAAAAGAAGCAACAAAAACAGTGGTACACAAAGAATACAGAATCTTCTCAATGTTGTCATGTCTGCATGGAATGGCTTGCTCTAACCATCTGTCTACCAGCATGAGGATGATGTGCACAGGAAGAAAGAGACAGAAATCATGAGAATTCCTGGGAACTGGCAAGGGAGCCCAGCGGCACCATGCTCTGGGGGTCTTGAGACCCACAGAGAGGGAGTGGGACCACTGGAACTGTTGAATTCAAGAACACGGTGCTGTGTTTGTGATGCCAGTGTTTGGCCATAGCCTGCCAGCACCCACGAAGCTGGCAAATTAACATGGAACACTACCTCAGAGAACTTAGCCATTGCCTTGACATTACTTGCCAGAGGACGGCCTTACTTACGGCAGGAGGATGGCCTTCGCTTGGCGTCCACTTCCCAGATACCTCCCATCTAATGACTTCTTTGCTCCTTATTCCTACTTGCATCTTGGATCTTCTTTTTTTTTTTTAAGTTTATTTATTTTATTTTGAAAGAAAGAGCAAGCACGAGTGAGGGAGGAACAGAGAGAGAGAGAGAGAGGAAGAGAGAGAGAGAGAGAGAGAGAGAGAGAGAGAGAGAATCCCAAGCAGGCTCTGCGCAGCGTCGATCCCAACATGGGGCTCGAACACATGAACTGACAGATCATGACCTGAGCTAACGTCAGACCCTAACCAAGCAAGCCACCCAGGTGCCCCGCCCACCCATCTCAGATATTCTATCTAGAATCATTTTTCCTTCTGCCTGGTATATATATGTAAACTTTGGAATTTCCTGAGGGTCTGCTTGTAAAGATCTTTCAGTTTTGATCTGCCAGAAAATATCTTTGTTTTGCCCATGTTCTTGAAAAAAAATTTTGGACATAGAAGATAGACTGGTAGTTATTTTCTTCTGTTTCCATTTATGTATGTATGTATGCTCTTGTGGGAGGGACGGTGGCGTGTGTCTGGGCCCTTTGACTGTTCCCTTTTCCTGCAGGGTGGACCTGATTGTGGTCTGGGGCCTAGGGACCAGAATGTCCAGAAGAAAGGTGACAAGGGGCCCTTCGACATGGAGGCAGTGGATGAAAGCAGAATGAGCTGTGTGGTCAAGATGGAAAAGCAGGTGAGCGTGGGAGGGTTTTGCTGGTGTGGCAGAGCTGGTGGACTGAGAGGCTCTGGAAGGCTGTGGGGACATGCATAAGGGGAGGGTGCACTTCTCTGAGCCATGGGCCAGAACACCTGCTGCCAAGGAGGCCTAAGCGGGGCCCAGGCTTCCCCCGCTGTTGGTGCACAGTTATTTTCTTTCAGCATATGAATATTCCCATCCTTGCCTAGAGCCACCTCTGATACCAAACGACCAGCATTCAGTATGGGAAATAGAAGCCAGCAGAAAAGGAATTTATACAGGTACTATAAGTCATTAGGTGCCCTGGAAGAATGGGCTATAGTTTGGGCCTCCAGGAAAGACTCTGTAAACACCCAGAAGTAACTCACTAGAGGTGCTGCCATTTGTGTGACAGTCCAGCAAGTGTTAAGGCTACCTTGGGACTCAGTCAAATTTAGTAACACAGCACTGTTGCTGAAAGTCAGGATGCCACCATAACCGCAGCTGTGTCTCCGTACCCACGAAGCTGGGGCTGGACACTGGGAAGCTGCTGCAGGAAAACTCCATGTCTCCATAATCTTGTTTGCCCAGAGAAGACAATGAAAATTGCAGATATATGGTCTGTCTCACATCTGCTCTCTGAATTCTTTTTTTTTTTTTTTAACTTTTCATTGCTTATTTATTCTTGAGAGAGAAAGAGAGAGTGAGCCAGGGAGGGGCAGAGAGAGGGAGACACAGAATCTGAAGCAGGCTTCAGGCTCTGAGCTGTCAGCACAGAGCCCGACATGGGGCTTGTCGTGGGGCTCGAACTCACAAGCTGTGGGATCATGACTTGAGGCAAAGTCAGATGCTTAACTGACTGAGCCACCCAGGTGCCCCTGCTCTCTAAATTCTTAAAACCTCATTCGCATAACCCAACTTGAAGGGAATCTACAAAATGAAGCCTTTTGCTTCCCAGCCTTTTATGGTGTAGGAAGGCACTCTAGAAGGAGATGGGAATTGTGAGGGATCCCTGTTGTCACATGACATGCAAGGTAGGGGCCTGAAGTGACCATTGGGTTTGACAATTAGAAAAGCAATGAGGCCCAGGAGAGGGCTGTGTCAGCACCGTGGTGGTGGGCAAAGCTAGACCATCCAGGGTACAGCGGCCAACAAGACGTGAGAAGCACGTTCAGTGAATGTGGATGGTTTAGGGAGTCCCGTACAGGGACATGGAGAGAGAGATGGTGGATGGAGGGCACATCAGCTCAGGGAAAGTTTTGGGAGGTTGTTTTTCTAGGAATGGCAGATAATCAGACACGCTTATGAGGAAGAGAAGGTGCCAGCTGAAGGGAACAGAGGGAGCAAGTAGATACAGAACGGATGGAGAGCTTGTGGCTGGTGGGTGAGGATGCTTATAACGTACAGCAAGACGCTCATGATATTTTGCTAAGTGACAAAAGCATATCCTCAAACAAACATTGTGTGATTCCTTTCCTGTTCCAAAGCATATTAGATACACCAAAATCCTCACTGAATTGTCAGACAGCCCTCATAGCGATAAACGCAATTAATTCCACTGTTCCAAGCCGCACCCCTGAGATGGAGCAGCCCAGCCAATGGCATAGGCTTGGGCAGAGCGTGTAGTAACTAGAGGGGCAGGATAAGAGAGGGATCAGGTGGGATGGTTAAAGCACATTTATACTCTTCAGGGCCACAGGCTGGCTTGTTCCATAGGCCTCATAGTCAAGTCATTATCCCAATGGTCCCATGATCGCCCTCCCTCCTGAACACGGAGGAACAGCCTGCCAACAGTTCTAGAACCAGCTTCAGAGGCCTGGGCATAGCATCAGCCCATCCCGTCCACCCGCAACAATTGTGGAGACACCCGGATTCCCCTTAGTAGTTTTGGGCCATATCCTAAAAGAGCCCGGATATGTTTGCAACACAGTCCTGTCACACTTCCTGTTTCCTCTCAGATAATGACCACACGATCCACTGACCAAGGCTGACCCCTAAGTACATGACTTCCTTGGAAATATCTTGACACAGCTTAAACTAACTTAGCTTTTCACAACCCTCATCTTACCTCTCAACATGGTTATTTCTTGTGCCCACCTCTCTGTCTATACATAAATATAAAATAATAATTTATATGTAATCTATCTTGTATTATTATTGTATGTGCATTACAATCTGGAATTGTACATTTTTAATCATCATTGGCCCCAGGTTTGGTTTTTTTTCTTTTGGAGGAGGTGGTGCTGAATCATGAGAATTCAGGCTGACAACCTATAAGAGGATAGGCTTGTGGTTACACATTCTCAGAGGAGATCCCGTACCTGAATTCAATTGGGATTAGACTCCAAGAAAGGCAGTTTTTCTTGCAGTCCTCTGTATTATCTACACAAAGTCGATTTTTTTCTTCAAATTTTAGAGACAGAGCATGAGCGGGGGAGAGGGGCAAAGGGAGTGAGAGAGAGAATTTTAAGCACGTCCCATGCTTAGTACAGAGCCCAATGTGGGGCTTGATCCCAAGACCCTGGGATCATGACCTGAACCAAAATCAAGAGTTGGTCACTTAACCTACTGAACCACCCAGGTGCCCCTACAAATTCAATTATAATAAATGTAATGATACACGAGAGCAGGGGCCTAGAGAGGTATTCAGGGCCTTGAAGCCAGATGTGGACTAAGGACATATACAAAACTGAGTGCTTATGAACATGGGTTTTTGTACTTTCTCAGGACTGGCAGGATAGAAGATAAAACCTGATGCCCACTCAAGAGAGAAGCTTAACAGGAGACTCGCTCAAAGCTGGGACTCCGGAGGACTACATTCTCCATATAAAGGTGACCCAGAAATAAACTATTCCTTCTGCAGAGGACTGGGATCCTGATGCTAATTGAATCGGAGTGTGGGTGGGCAAATCTCCCCTGAGAATATGTAACCACAAGCCTGCCTTCATATAGATTTTCAGCCTGGATTCACATGATTAGGTACCACTTCCCCTAAAAGGGAAACAAAACAAAACAAAACAAAACATCCTAGAGTCAATAATATGATCAGAATTGGTCCCAGACTTTTGATGCCCCCAGGTACCTGACAGAAGCAAGTGTAAATCCTTTTCAGTGGAATTCAGAAATTTGCCTTCATCCCTGGCCTCAAATAATTCCCACAGGTTATGTCCAAGGAAAATAAGCAGCCCCAAATAAAATAATTTGCCAAATATAGAGGTAAACAAGGCACTATGAGTAAGAACCAGCGGAAATGAGACAGCAGATTCAGACCCAAAAAAACTTTATATATTTTTTAAATGTTGATTTATTTTTGACAGAGAGAGAGAGAGAGAGAGAGAGAGAGAGAGAGCATGCAAGCAGGGGAGGGATGGAGAAAAAGGGACACAGAGGATCTGAAGCAGGGTCCACGCTGCTTCAGAGCCTGACACGGGCTGGAACTCAGGAACCCTGAGATCACAACTTGAGCTGAAGTCAGTCACTTAACTGACTGAGCCACCCAGGCGTGCCCTCCTCCCACCAAACAAACAAACAAACAAACAAAAAAACAACCTTTAGATGCTGGAATTATCAGATCTAGCATACTCAAATAAGCATGTTTAATGTAATAGAATAAATAAGAGAGGCTTGAAAATATGACAAAAGAGCAAGCAAATGTGGAAAAAAAAAACTCAGAGGAAAGAAAAATAAAAAATTGAAATGTAAAACTCAGTAGATAGGTTTAAAGCTGGTTAAATATAGTTGAAAGGATGATTAGGGATGTGGAGGATAGAACAGAAGAAATTATTTGAAATATAGCCCAGAGAGACAAAGATAGGGAAAATATAAAATAGAAGTTAAAATTACATAGAAGATAGACCAACAAGGTCTATCATACATTTAATCATAATTCCAGAGGGAGAATAAATAAAAAAGAGAGAAGAGGAAATGTTTGAAAAAAAAATAATGGAAGAGTATTTTTCCCCCAAGTTTGTTTGTATGTATGTATGTATGTATGTATGTATTTTTGAGAGAGAGAGGGCATGAGGGAGTGAGAGGCAGAGAGAGAGAGGGAGAGAGAGAATCCTACACAGGCTCTCACTGTCAGCACAGAGCCTGAAGCGGGGCTCGAGGTCACTTGATGCGGGGCTCGAACTCACAAACCATGAGATTATGACCTTAGCCGAAGTCGGACGCTTAACCAACTGAGCCACCCAAGCGCCCCAGGGAAGATTAGTTTCTATAGATGGGAAAGGACCCAATCCATACAGTCAGGAAGCCAATAAAGTTTCCAAATATGCTAAAGAGAAATGTACACCCAGAATCATCGCAGTGAAACCACAGAACATAGCATGTTAAATATTATAATTTTGCCACCACTGGCAGTCCTGGGGTGCCCCTGTCCCTGGATGAACTGCTTCTGAAAGGCAATGCCGAGAAGACACGAGGAGCTGGAGGAGGAAGGCAAAGAGGAGCTGGATGAGACCCTGTCAGAGACACTGTGGGGTCTGACAGAGGTGGTCCCAGAGAGGGTCCGGTCCATGGCTGGCGCCACTTTTCATCACTCCCTCTTTGGGGCTCAAAAAATGTGCAGGTTTTCCAGGCCAGCCTTCATGATCCTGGTGCTTCCTGTTGTCTTCGAGATTGAGAAGTTGCGAATGGAGCAGCAGCAACACCCACAGCGACGGCAGATACTTGTAGGGCCTAACGCAGGTTCTCAGGGGGCTTGCCAGGGCTCTACCTTCATTTCCTGGAAAGCTCTATATTGTTCCTGCTATCTGGCTTCTCTTGCTGGACAAGTTTGAAAATGCAGTAGTGTTTGAACTGCTGATTATTTGGATTATTAGTTAAAAAAAATTTTTAATGTTTATTTTTGAGAGAGAGACAGAGTGTGAGCAGGGGAGGGGCAGAGAGAGAGGGAGACGCAGAATCCGAAGCAGGCTCCAAGCTCTGAGCTGTCAGCACAGAGCCCAACATAGGACTCGAACTTACAAACCATGAGATCATGACCTGAGCCGAAGTCAGACGCTTAACCGACTGAGCCACCCAGGCACCCCAGGATTATTATTATTTTTTTACTTGGCACATTGGTCCATCTAAACCTGGCGGGGAGAATTCTCCCGAGTGTCTCACCTAGATTCCTCCTAACTTGCAACCGTGCCCTCCCTGCTGCACCATTTCTGCTGTCCTCACTCTGGCCATCCCACCCCTTTCACTAAATAACTTGTGACCTGAAGATCTCCTCACTATCCCATTGTGGCATAGGAACTGAGGCCACTGGGAAGGATGTACCCCTGACCATTTTTTGGTTTTAAGCATGGAGATGTTGGGAAGGGACACATACACAGTATGAAATACATAAGGCATCACAGCTGGGGTGTATTGTGAATTTCCATGCCCAAAGGGAGGGAGGGCCAGCAGCAGCTTTAACCACAGGATGGGGACTGTGGAGGACAGTACAGGAGCTCATTTCCTCTGCCCCTTTTGGCTGTTAGAGACCTATGTGTGTGTGTCTAAAAAACAAAAAAAGTAGGTGCTCACCTTTTGTATTTAATACTGAAAGTGATTCAAACAGAAAAAAATAAAAATAAGAAATAAATATTAAAATGATATACAGTACTAGGAATACTAAATAAAAGAAAGCTCATATAGCTATATTAACTATATTAATATCAAAATATTTTAGGAAAAAAACACTAGAGATAAAAAAAGATAACTGTATTATGGCAAAATGTTCACTGTTCTAAGAATTCTAAACTTTTTTTTAAAGATTTTATTTTTGGGGTGCCTGGTGACTCAGTGGGTTAAGTGTCCGCCTCTTGATTTTGGCTTAGGTCATGATCTCACAGTCATGAGATTGAGCCCTGCATCGGGCTCTGCACTGTGCCACAGAACCTGCTTGGGATTCTCTCTCCCTCTCTCTCTGCCCCTCCCCGATCATGTCCGAATGCTTTCTTTCTCTCTCAAAATACATAAATAAACATTTAATTAAAAAAAAAAGATTTGGGGTTGCCTGGGTGGCTCAGTCGATTAAACATTCAACTCTTGATATCGGCTCAGGTCACAATCTCATGGTTCGTGGGTTCTGCACTGATAGTGTGGAACATGTTTGGTACTCTCTTTCTCTCTCTTTCTCTCTGCTTGGGATTCTCTTTCTCCTCTCTGCTCCTCCCCTGCTCGCTCATTTGCATGCTCTCTCTTTATTATTTTATTTTTAAAATTTTTTATTATTTTATTTTATTTATTATTTTTAAAAATAAACGTTTTAAAAAATATTTATTTTTAAGTAATCTTTATACCCAATGTGAGGCTTGAACTTATAGCCCCAAGATCAAGAATTGCATGCTTTACCAACTGAGCCAGCCAGGCACCCCAACAATTCTAAACTTATAATTTATAAAAACAATGACACAGCTTCAAAACTGAGCTAAAATGACAAAATTACAAGAAAGACTAGACAAGTTCGCTACTCATGAGCTATTTTTTGACACACATTTCTGTGATTTGTAGAATAAGTAATGGAAAATCATTAAAGATATAAAAGGTTTGAGGAACACAGTTAACAAACTTGATCTAATGAACATGTGTAGAACTATGTATCCAATAACTGTAGGATATATGGTGCTCTCAAGCATCCACGGAATGTCTACCAAAATGGACCATTAAAAAGTAAATGTTGGAGGGGCACCTGGGTGGCTCAGTGGGTTAAGCATCCGACTTCAGCTCAGGTCATGGTCCTGCGGTTTGTGAGTTTGAGCCCCATGTCTGGATCTCTGCTGTCAGCACGGAGCCTGCTTCAGATCTCTGTCTCCCTCTCTCTGTGCCTCTCCCCTGCTGTCTCTCCCTGTCTCTAAAAATAAATCAACATAAAAAAAGGATAAAAAAACATTAAAAAAAAAAAAGAATGGGGCGCCTGGGTGGCTTGGTCGGTTAGGTGTCCGACTTCGGCTCAGGTCATGATCTTATGGTCCGTGAGTTCAAGCCCCGCGTCAGGCTCTGTGCTGACAGCTCAGAGCCTGGAGCCTGTTTCAGATTCTGTGTCTCCCTCTCTCTCTGCCCCTCCCCTGCTCATGCTCTGTCTCTCTCTGTCTCAAAAATAAATAAGCGTTAAAAAAAAATTAAAAAAAAAAAAAGAATTCCTACACATACTAAGAAAAAATGGTCGGAAGGATTTCCACAGAAGAACAAAAATGTTCCACAAACATTTGAAAGGTGTTCGACCGCACTGGTATTCAGGGAAATGCATGTAAATACCCAAAAGATTCACAAAATCAAAATGTTAGAGAATCCCAAGCATAAAGGAGCATGTGAAGCAGTGGGCACTATAATATTTGCTGGCTGGCAGGACCTTTGGAAAAAGAGTTGGGCATTCTTTAATGAAGTTGAAAGCCTGCACACCCAAGACTCAGGGGTTCCATTTCTATATATGTACGTCAGAGAACTCCTGTATAAGAATGTTTGTAGCAGCAGCATTCGTAGGAATAGAAAAATGTGTCGACACTCAGAGATGCTCTAGCAGATAAACAACAGTAAGAAGACGGGGCGCCTGGGTGGCACAGTCGGTTAAGCGTCCGACTTCAGCCAGGTCACGATCTCGCGGTCCGTGAGTTCGAGCCCCACGTCGGGCTCTGGGCTGATGGCTCGGAGCCTGGAGCCTGTTTCCGATTCTGTGTCTCCCTCTCTCTCTGCCCCTCCCCCGTTCATGCTCTGTCTCTCTCTGTCCCAAAAATAAAAAATAAAAAATAAAATGTTGAAAAAAAAATTTAATAAAAAAAAAACAACAGTAAGAAGAATAAGTAAATTTTAGTCTATATCTCTATATCTCCAGTGGAATACCACAGGGGAACTACAGCTACAGGGAACACCATTAACAGAATGTTGAGTACAGGAAGTGAGTCACTGTTAAGTTGCATAAAGAATTCTCCCATTGGTCTAAAATGCAAACACAGTTATAAACACTGAATTATTTAGCGTGTGATAGTCCGTTTTTGTGCGTGTCAGCTTGACTAAGCGATAGCCCCCAGTTAGTCAAACATGAATCTAAATGTTGTCGTGAAGGTATTTTGTAGATGCAATAAAGGTCCACAAACATTTGACTTTAAATAAGGGACGTTATTCTAGATAATCTGTCTAGACCTGAGAGAATCAGTTGAAAGGCCTTTGGAACGAACCAAGGTGTTCCTGAACAAGAAGCTTCCCTCCTCTACGAACTACAGCTTTATCTCCTCCCTAGAGTTTCCTGGTCTTCCTAACAGTCTACCCTATCGACTTCAGATTTGCCTAGCCAGCCCCACCAAGTGCATAAACCAATTCCTTGCAGTAAATCTTAATGTATATCTCCTACCAGTTCTCTTTCTCTGGTTGAACCCTAAGATTTTGTTACTGTAAGGGTTCTAGAGGAACAGAATCTTAAAGATGAATTTTTTGAATAGAGGTTCTGGGTTTTCTAGAATTGGTTCTCTAGCCTGATTGTATTTGATTTTTTTAAATGTTTATTTATCTTTGAGAGAGAGAGAGAGAGAGAGTGAGCAGGGGAGGGGCAGAGAGAGAGGGAGACACAGAATCTGAAGCAGGTTCCAGGCCCTGGGCTGTCAGCACAGAGCCCGACACGGGGCTCAAATGCACGAACTGTGAGATCGTGACCTGAGCTGAAGTTGGACGCTTAACCAACTGAGCCACCCAGGTGCCCCTAGCCTGATTAGATTTAAATGACTCTATTTCAAGTGGTAAGGAGGGCACTGGTAGTCCATGGAGTGATGTGGCATTAGAGATACCCCAGGGAAGGTTTTGGGTGACGTGTATATGATGCCTTTGCTGGGCTTCAAATTCCCAGCTCAAGGTCCTCATAAAATGACTTTTGCATGCCCTGAAAGAGACCCTTCTCCCCTATTACCTGCAGGGCTGAAACTGCTGAAAACCAAACCCGTAACATCATCCTGTGAGCTGTTAAATTACAGTGCACTTTGAATTCCAGCCTGGAAAGAAAGTTAAAGTGAGGGCTTGTAACCAGGGCACAGAGGTGCAAGAGCTCCTAGCTCTGAGGATCCAAAACAGACCAGATTCAGTCACTCACCACTGACAAAATCCAAAGGCAGAGAGACAAGTGTGGTTGAAACAGAAAAGGAACTTATTTCAGGGAGGCCAGCACTGGGGAGACAGTGGACTAACATTGTGGGTACATGCGGGTGGGCAGTAAAGGTCAGGTAGATCATTGTCTTGGGGTCAGACACATGGGGTCTTGCTGGCTCAGGGCAGTCCTTATTGCTTTCATGAAGGGGTATCTTTGGTTCCCACCACGGGATGCTTTGCTCCCAAGGTCTCTTGCCTGAGTTAAGGGATAAGCTGGAAAGAAGAATTTGATCAGTTAGAAAGTACAGACTAAGGTCAAAATGGAGGTACTTGAAGTTCTTTTTCAGGCATTGATTGGGAAGGAATGGGATCCTTGACTGCATTCCAGCATTAAGTTTGGCCTCACCTTATCTCTAAAAGTCAGGATAGTCACTGGTTCTGATATGCCCCGATTCGAGAGACCCCCGAAAACAAACCACCAGAGTCCAGAGTCAAAGCCAAGCGGCAAGGGTAATTTATTGCAGGTTTGAACCCGGACCTCCGCGCACTCGTTACCGGTGACGCTAAGAGGTCCCGAGCGAGGATCTTACAGCTTCTTTTATAGACAGGCACAAACAAGTTAGGGATTTTTCCTGGTTACAGAGCTGTTATTGGTTGACATTTAAATTTGAACACTCAGCAGAACTTGATTGGTTCCCGCCTTTTTTTCAAACCACTCAGCAGAACTTGATTGGTTCCCGCCTTTAGGTCAGACCACAACCGGGCACGCCCTGGCTGGTTCTGGGAATGGTGGGGGGGGGGGGGGGGTGGTCTTTTCTTTGCAGTTGTGAATTTTACTCAAATGTTTCGGTAATGACAGGTTGGTATTGGGTCCTAAGGACCATCTGTTGGATCGTGTTAACTCGGTCTTTGATTCTCTTAGTCTCTCAGTTCTGGAAAAAGAGTCTGTACAATGCAGTTCGAAAGTTCGAGGAGAGGCTGCAAAAAGTTATCTTTCAAACTCCTTGAAGTGTTAGTGAGTGTCAAGAGGCTCCTTGTCAGGATCTGCTAGATTCCTGTTCTGTTGCTTCCCTGTCTCATCCCTGCTATGACACATTCCACCTGAGAACAATAGCTGTTTAAGGTCAGGCTTTAAAATATATGGGCGCCTGGGTGGCTCAGTCGTTAAGCGTCTGACTTTGGCTCAGGTCATGATCTCATGGTTTGTGAGTTCAAGCCCTGCATTGGGCTATCTGCTGTCAGTACAGAACCTGCTTTGGGTACTCTGTATCCCCCTTCTCTCGACCCCTCTCCCCATTTCACTCTATCTCCAAATAATAAATAAATAAATAAATAAATAAATACCTTCATAAAATATCAAAGTCAGGAAACAGTCATCATATGTATTCTTGGAGGAGAGTCAAACTTGTTTTTCTGTTCACCAGAGATGATATGCGGGTGCTGATATATAGGTTCATCATGTAAAGGGCTCAGATTCCTACTGATTTTTGAGTCCAGGGAGTGAGAATCCTGAGCAAGAGAAAGTGTCTTTGTGTGCCCAGACTGCTATAACAAAATACACAGACTGGGTGGCTTATAAACCATAGATTTATTTCTTGCCGTTCTAGAGCCTGGGAAGTCCAAAATCAAGGTGCGGGCATGGTGAGGGGCCCTCTCCCTGGCATATAGTCCACACTTTCCCAAGGTGCCCTCACACATTGGAGAGGATGAGGGAGTTCTGTGAGATCTCTTTTATAAGAACACTAATCCTATTCAGGAGGGCTCCCTCCCGAAGTCCCCACCTTTCTGACATTATTACATCGGGCATTAGGATTTCAACATATGAATGGGGCAGGGCACAAACATTCAGGCCATAGCAGTAAGTTCTTATCACCTTCCGAAAGGTCAATTTCAGGGTGTGTGAAGGTTGGAGGGAGTGACTGGAGACAATGGGGTCAAATAGATTTTATGTTTGCAGGGAAATGGATGGAATGCATTGAGGTTCCGACAGTTTTCACATGGGCAAGAGACAGGCTGCCGTGCCTGTGGACAGGAGCTGGTGAACAGGATGGGGCTGTGAGAACCATATTTGGAGGGTCTGCAGATCCTATTTGCAGATAGACTCTTAACAAATATGGTTAGCAGTGACCAGGTCATTCAACAGAGGTCTCACTTTCCCTATATGTAAAATGGAGATAATAAGACCCACTGTCCCGAAATGTAGAAAGGACAAAATGAGATACGGGTGTTAAGTTCCTACTACTTAACGGGCACTTAGTAATTAGCAGCTATTATTAACATTTTTATTGTATGCAAACCCATTTTGAGTTTGTCCAGGCAATTGGACGTCTCATAATTTACCTTATAACTAACAAACGCTATCGTCAGCAGATGCAGATCTGTGGAACCAGAATTGCGTCTGGAGCAACTGAGAAGCCATTCTAGGCTCTTGGCCCAGTGTCTTGGCAGCAAGTTTGACCTGAAGATGGCACTCAGGGCCCTGTGGGGCAGCCTCAGCCTGCTCCGTCTGCTGTGGTGTCTCCTTCCGCAGACGGGCTATGTGCACCCAGATGAGTTCTTCCAGTCACCTGAGGTCATGGCGGGTAAGCTCCCTGTGTGCGGTTAGGATAAGTTGCCACAGAGTCTGGACTATTGCTGATTGGATATTCAGTGGGGAGGGAGAAACATGTCTGTGTGGACGAGTAGTAATTCCATGAGCCTCTCTGGAGTGAGAACTTGGGAGTGGGGATTTCGCATCTCCTCCCTGACTGGTGACATTGATTTTCTGGATGATACTAAGAAAATGCCAGCCTCTGATGTTTTCTTGCTTGGACCAATAGCACAGGTTATTCTGAATGAAAGCAGTTTTGTACTATTCAGTGGAGAGATTTTAGAGTTGGGCTTCCCAGATGCTTAGGGAAACTTACACAGGATGTGGTCTGAGATCATGAAACTTTTCTTCTCTGGGTTCATATAAGGGCTGAGGGAATCCAGGCCTGGAATGCTCACGTGTTAGAACGTATCTGCTGGGTGGTGTAGGACACATCATGAGGATGGTTGCCAGAGACCTTGAGGCTTTTCAGATGCTGTGGGCACATGGCTTCTTTCTCATGGTTCAAGATGGCTGCTTGAGCTCCAGCCATCAAGTCTAAAATCAAGTCTTTCCAGCTATTGGAAAGGAGATGGGCATGCCTGCTCTCTTTAATGGACATATTTTGAATGTCACATACTTTTTGCTCATTTCCATGCCATTGGTCAGGATGTATTACACGACCACACCCAGTTGCAAAGGATGCTGAAAAATAGTCTTTTTTTTTAAGATTTTATTTTATTTTTTTTTTAATTAAAAAAATTTTTTTTTAATTTTTTTTAATGTTTATTTTTGAGACAGAGAGAGACAGAGCATGAACGGGGGAGGGTCAGAGAGAGAGGGAGACACAGAATCTGAAGCAGGCTCCAGGCTCGGAGCTGTCAGCACAGAGCCCGATGCGGGGCTCGAACCCATGAACCGTGAGATCATGACCTAAGCCGAAGTCGGACGCCCAACTGACTGAGCCACCCAGGCGTCCCTTAAAAATTTTTTTAATTTATTAATTTTGAGAAAGAGAGGCAGAGCTTGAGTGGATCAGGTGCAGAGAGAGAGGGAGACATGGAATCCCGAGCAAGCTCCAGGCTCTGAGCTGCCAGCACAGAGCCCAACACAGGGCTCCAACTCATGGACTATGAGATCATGATCTGAGGTGAGGTTGGATGCTTAACTGACTGAGCCACCCAGGTGCCCCTAAAGATTTTATTTTATGTTTTAAAGTTTGTTTGTTTGTTTATTTATTTTGAGAGAGAGAGCAGGGGAGTGGCAGAGAGAGAGAGAGAGAGAGAGAGAGAGAGAGAGAGTCCCAAGCAGGCTCTGAATATCAGCATGGAGCCTGATTGTGAGACCATAACCTGAGCCGAAACCAAGAGTTGGATGCCCAACTGACTGAGCCACCCAGGCCCCCCATAAAGATTTTATTTTTAAGTAATCTCTGCACCCATTGTGGGACTCAAACTTACAACCACAAGATCAAGAGTCACATGCTCCACTGACTAAGCCAGCCGAGTGCCCCTGAAAAATACTCTTTATATCTGACCAACTATATGTGGTCAGATATGTGCCCAACTAAAGAGATGAAGGAAGGAGGGAGGGAAGGAAGAAAGAAGGGAGGGAGGGAAGGAAGGAGAGAAGAAAGGAAAGAGGGAGGGAATGGATGGATATTGGGGAGGCATGCATCTATCTCTGTCATAGGGCTCAACAGGTGGATTCATTTCTTAAGGTGAAAGGTCCAGTCTTTTCCACACTTTTTAAAAACGTGGCCACTAAAAAAAAGCAGCCAGGTTGATCTGATCCTAGATTTTCTGTTTCCCTTTCACCTTCTGACGTAGAAAGAGAAAACAGCCAAGAGGCCATAGGAATAAGTAAAATAAGTAGGAGAAGCAAAGAGCCCTAAACAGCCAGCAGTGTTAATCAGGCATGAGATATTGTGGCGCTTGGAGCTGAGATGCAGAAATTAAGAGTTGGTTTCCCTCACCCACCCCTCAGAACTCTGGGACACTGGGGCACAGGGGCACAGACCAGCCCCGGGGAGCAAGCAGGTTAATTACATAAGTACTGCTTGAATACATTTTTCTTCTAAAAATCTTAAGTATCATAGGCAACACTGAAGTCACTTCTGACCATAACCACAACCGCTCGTTTCCTTCCCCTGTCTCACATGCCTGTCCTAGATGACAACCATCAATCACAGAGACGGGTTTTTGACTCTGATGTTGGAGGCTTTAGCACTCTGTGACTGGAGCCTCCCCCTGCTCTCCCCACACCCTGCCCAGGGCACAGTGTCCCCTCGCTTCCCAGGCATGGTTCCTCCTGCCCCCTTCACAGGGGGATCTCGGAAGGGCTGCTCAGCCTATGTTCATTTCTGTTGCTGCTTAATAAATCATGGTTCTATAAATCAGAAGTCAGGTAAGGGCTCTCCGCTCAGCATGTCACAAGTCTGAAATCAAGGTCTGGGCCAGGCTGAGATCTTGTCTGGAAGCTCTGGGGGGAAATCTGCTTCGAGGCTCATTCTTGTCAGTTGGACAAATTTGCCGCTATGGAACTGGAGGCCACCCACATTCCCTGCCAGGGGCCCTCCACCTTTGAGCCAGCAGTGGTGCACCAAATCCCCATGGTTTGATTCTCTGATGTCCTCTTCCACCACCAGCTGAGAAAACTCTTTGCTTTCAAGAGGCTCGTGTGGTTACGTCGGGCCCACACGGGGTTACCCCCTGTCTAATGGTCAGCCATCCTCTGTGACATAACCTAACCACAGGAGTGACAGCCACCATCTTCAGAGTCCCAGGGATCGTGCAGGCCATGTTCACTAGCGGCTGGGAAAATCTCGGGGCCATCCTAGAATTTTGTCTCCCACGTGCCCTGAGCTTGGACCTGGCTCATCTCCACTTCTCTGTCCGCAGAGGACATCCTGGGTATAGAAGCTGCACGGCCATGGGAGTTTCACCCCACCAGCTCCTGCCGCACGGTGGTCTTCCCACTGCTGACCTCCGGCTCTGCCTTCTGGCTGCTCAGGCTCTGGGAACAGTGGGGGCCATGGCCGGGCCCGGTGAGCGGCTACGTGCTGCTGGTAGGACCCCGGCTCCTCCTCACTGCCCTCTCCTTTGCCCTGGACATGGCCGTGTACCACCTGGCCCCGCTGTGGGGGGCGGAGCGCTGGAACGCCCTGGTCCTGCTGTCTGGTTCCTACGTCACTCTGGTCTTCTACACAAGGACCTTCTCCAACACCATCGAGGGACTGCTCTTTGCCGGGCTGCTGGTGCTGGTGTCCCCCCGGTTAGCTTGGAGCCCCACACCCAAGAAGCCTGCTCCAGGCCCCTGGTGGCACAGCTGGCTTCTCGGGGGCGTCGTGGCTGCCGGCTTCTTCAACCGGCCCACGTTTCTGGCCTTTGCTCTGGTCCCGCTCTTCCTCTGGAGCATTTGTGGAGCCACAAACCCTGGCTTCAAGTCACTGACGAAGGAAGCCCTGGAGCTGCTCCCAGGGGCAACCCTCGTGGCAGCGGTGTTTGTGGCTGTGGACAGCTGGTATTTCTCCAGTCCATCTAGATCCACTACCCTTGTTCTGACACCCGCCAACTTCTTGTACTACAACCTGGATCCTCAAAACCTGGCGAGGCATGGCACACACATGCGGCTGACTCACCTGGCCGTCAACGGTTTCCTGCTCTTTGGGATGCTGCATGCCCGGGCCCTGCAGGCTGCGTGGCAACAGCTGCAAGCCTGCCTCCAGGCCTTTGCACGAACGGGCTTCCCGCGGGCTCTGGGCAGCTGGAGCCTGCTGTCCAGCCCCAGGCCTTGCCTCCTGCTCCTCTACTTCATGCCTCTGGCCCTGCTGTCTGCCTTTAGCCACCAGGAGGCTAGGTTCCTGATCCCCCTCCTGGTCCCCCTAGTCCTGCTTTGCAGTCCACAGGCCCAATCTGTGCCCTGCAAGGGCACCCTGGTCCTCTTCAACAGCCTGGGCGCCCTCTTCTTCGGCTGCCTGCACCAGGGAGGCCTGGTGCCTGGCCTGGAGCACCTGGAGCAGGTGGTTCACGCACCTGTGCTCCCAAGCATGCCTACCCACTACACACTCCTCTTCACCCACACCTACATGCCCCCCCGGCACCTCCTGCACCTCCCGGGCCTGGGCTCAGCTGTGGAGGTGGTGGACATGGGTGGGACGGAGGACTGGGTCCTGTGCCGAGCCCTGAACAACTTCACCAGACAACCAGCCTGCCAGGTGGCTGGTGGGCCGTGGGTCTGCCGCCTTTTTGTGGTGACTCCTGGCACCACCAGGCCTGCCATGGAGAAGTGCCATTTCCCTCTCAAGAGTGAGGCACTCCTGTTTCCCCACTTGACCCTGGAAGACCCGCCAGCCCTGTCCTCTCTGTTGAGTGGGGCTTGGAGGGACCATCTCAGCCTTCACATCTTGGAACTGGGGGAAAAGCCTGACAACGTGACAGAAAAGTCACTGCCTAAGATGCAGCCATAGGTGAAGGCACCATTCCACCTTCTATGTGGGTAGCTGGGCTGGGACAGAGCCCTGATTCTCTTCCTTTCCTTTCCCTTCCAGAATTCCCACCACTGCCTCTCCTGTGCATAGGCTTTGGCTGCTCTACCTTCGGGGTAAGCTGGCACCTTTTTCCCCTTAAAGACCAAAGATCTGACCAGTCACAATCCTGATGCGAAAGTCCCCAAAGAACCAACCACTGGTGTAACCAATGGCGCCTAATGTCTGTTCCTGCTCTGTTTCTTCTAGCCGCTGTGGTGTTGTGACATGTAATAGCACCTGGTTATGAAAAGAGAGATTTGCTAATGACATTCCTGAATGACCTCTCTCAAACCTTCCAGGATGCCTTACTTCCTGCTGTCCTGATAACCCTCTGGCTTCCTAGATACCTGGGAAGGAGGCAGTGGGGTGATGTAGAAAGACCAGGTAGTTCAGACTCTGGAGACCAGAGTTCTAGTCCGTGGTTTGCCTGCCACTCACTGGCTGTGTGATCTTAAGAAAGCCCCTTCCCCTCACCTAGCCTCAGTTCCCAATCTGTACAATGGATGAGGGGATCTCTGAGGTTTCTGCCAGCTGACACTATGGCATGCCTTGGTCTGCAGCACATGTCCCCTGGCTAAATATGCATATCTCTCCCAAAGCTCATTAAGCATAGACTGGCGGTATATTTAAGGGCACTCTGATGCCTGCTGTCTCAGCGTTTTGTTATTACCGAGACAAGTAGTTCTGGAACTTTTCTCCCCACCTTCTTCTACTCCTGTCCATGAGAGAGGTGGTAGGACAGCTTACCCTTTAAAGACCATTGTCCTTCCTCAGCCCACCTGAGTGGGAATGGAGAACACACAACGCTGTTAATAGCTGGTTGCACTTGAGAGCAATCTGATGCTACCAGAGACTTCTTAAAAGTGGTCTGGTCACTCTCTAAGCTCATAGCCCCCGTCTGAAACCTCTTCACAGGATGAAGAGCAAACCCCATGCCAAACCAACACCTGCTCTGGTAGAAGCCATCATAGCCCCACGCACGATGCTCTCCACATCTAAAGGCACCTGTACCCATCCACTGGGAACGCGAGGAGCTCTGGCACTAAACCTGTCCTCATTCTCCCTGCTCAAGTCTCTACCAGCTCATAAGAGGCACCCAGGCCACAGAAATCAGTGAGCTGGAAATCAGTACAGAGCAGGAGACCAAACCTGGGCATTTTTCTAGTCCTGTCTTCTGCTGGCTAAGGCTTGGGTCATCCCTTTTTTTTTTTTTTGAGGGGGGGGGGGGGGGGGGGGGGGGGGTGGGGAGGTGGAGAGGATCCCAGGAGGGGCAGAGAGAGAGAGAGAGAGGAAAAGAGAGAGAAGTGGGGCTCACCCAAAGCGGAGCTCATGAACAAGGTCATGACCTGACCTGAAGTAAGATGCTTAATGATTGAGCCACTGAGGTGCCCAAAGCTTGGGTCATCTTGAACCTACAGCCCTTTCAGTCATGCTGCCCTGGGACTCCTGCTCGTTTTAGTGCCACACCCTCCTCATGACTCCAACCCTGAGGAAGAGGAAAGTCAGTGGATGCTAGTAAATGTTTACCAACCCATTCTCTGGGGGCAAAAAAGCCCCAGTTTGTAGTATTTGCCAATTTTTGTGGTATAAATACTCCCGCCTTGGCTGATTTCAAACTACCAAAATGATGTTACTGAACTCCAAGTTGGGAGGAAATGCCAAAGATGTGCTCTCAGGATCCAGTGGAAGTTGGCTCTAGCAAACTACTGGACATTTCCCTCCTTTAAATTCTATAGTATCCCTTCATTTAAATTCTATAGTATCCACCATTGTGGTTTATGTTTCTATGAACCTCTGATGTGTCTTCCTATCCTTAGTGCCTAACATCATCTCTGGCACTTATCTGCTTACTTTGCAGCCCAAGTGCCACCTTGGAGACACTCCAGACTCTAGGGTCCCAAACTCCTTTGGACTTCTTGGGATTTTTGCATCTTCCCTGAGTTGGGTCCACAGTCTCAGAATTCCCTGGAGGAACTGTTGGCATAGCAGTCCATGTAGATGGTTAACGGTCTGACTTCTAATATAGTTGTCCATAAAGTGCTGGTATCTAGAGGCACATGGGTGGCTCAGTCGGTTAAGCGTCTGACTCTCGGTTTCGGCTCAGGTCATGATCTCACAGTTTCATGATTTTGAGCCCCACACAGTGCTCTGGGATGACAGTGCAAAGCCTGCTTGGGATTCTTTCTCTCTCTCTCCCTCTCTGCCCCTCTCCCACTCATGCTGTCTCTGTCTCTCTCAAAACAAATAAACTTAAATAAAAAAATCCACTTAAAAAAAAAGGTACTCATATCTAGGTCTATGTGGCATCAAGGGTTGAATCAGAATTGCCCTGCAGGATAGCAGGAGGAGTTGCTTCCTGCTTCACTTTCTGGCAGAACTTAGAGCTTGAAAGGCATGCTGGAAGATTATTGCCACTGGGAATGGTGGGAAGAATTTGGTCTGTTTCTTTAGTCATAGGGTAATTGGTGGGATGGCAAGCCAGTGACTACAATCCCTGGAGGCTTCTCCAATGAAGTGCGGAGGCATCTAAATCACCTGTCACTATACTCTGGTTTCTCTTCAGATCGCATAAATCTTTCGCCTTTTAAATCACCTGTCACTAGAATAGAAAGGACTCTTGTTTTCTCTCTCTCTGCTCGGACTCCCTCTACAAAAATGGAGGGAACTTACTTCTTATACACTTCTTCCATGAGAAATAAACAACTGTCCCTCTCTCTTGCTTTTTTTCCCTTTCTTACCAAAATGGCCAGTTTGTCTAGTAGCTTCATGGCTTCCTACAATGCTTCCTTTTGCTGTCTGCCAGTCTGGAAAAAGACCTACCACTGAGTGTGCTGACCTGTGTTGAGGGTAGGGGATCCAGCTGGAGACTGCTAATGTTCTGCTGCTCTGAGATCGAGACAAATGAGTGAGATTGAGACCAATGAGGCAGAAAGGCAGTAGAAGGAACAAGGTCTTCAGGCTCCTCATTGACAGCCTCAAAGAAGAATCCAGAGTTGTCTCTGGTCTGGGAGGACTTGTTCTTTGATAGGACAGGGGGTAGGATGCCAAATCAGGACTTTGGTCATCAGGACAGTGGAACTTCTGGCCGCAGAGAGGATTAAATAGCAGCACCTCTGATGGGATATCAAATCAGAAGTATGAACATTAGGAAAGCTACTTTAGCTTCTCCATCCCCATGGGAGGTCTCTGGCCATATCCAGCTCCCTCTCTGTGACTATAAGAAAGGCCAAAATATAAATTCTTGCTGGTCACCAGCCTAAAAGCATCTCCTGTGGCTTCAAATTCCCTAGATTGCATGATTAGCTGTGGAGCCTAACTAGAGGCAATCAGAAATTCAGTCAGAAGCCTCAGATGACAAGACATTTCTGTATACCATGGATTTCCTAATCACGGGTCCATTAACTGGGCCATAGTCTTGATTGTATCCCAAACCCTCTAAAACTGGGACTAGGAATCCAGGCAGCTTGTTCCATGGTAGGCAGTGGTCCTAACGCCCAGTGGTGACTTCTGGAGGAAGGAGGTCCTGGCGTGAAGGCAGGCATTGAAGGCCAGGGTAAATGCTGCAGAGATTTGTAACTAAGGACTTAGGCCCTGGAATCAAACTCATGTATTCACATCCCACTCTGTAAGGATGTAACCTACACTGCCTCATATGAAAGTGGTTGTAAAGTGTGAGATAATCCACACGGAGTGCAATTATCAAGTGCCAGCACAGAATAAGCATTCAAAATGCGTTAACTAGTATTACCATGGGCCCATAGTCCCCAGGAACCCTAGCCCATCTTGCCAGAGAAGTACCACACTCACATCATTACTCAGCTCATCCATTTAATCAGAGGATTTGGGCAGCTGCAGGTTTGTCCTTCCATCCATGCTCCCCCCCTGGAAGTAGCGCGCTGCTCTGTGAGTGCAGAGGTAGCAGCATCTAGCACGAGTTTTAGTCCCATTAGCAGAGGGCACTCTTTCGGCTGTGGTTTGGTTCATAGCTCCCTGTACACGGTACATCAGGGCCCAGCCTATCTGCTTCTGTCAGGCTTCGGGGCTTTCTTCACATTGTCCAGTCGGATCACAGGGCTTCACCGGGGATGTCGGTTTGGCCTGGGCTCCCTGATGAATGGAACCCCAGAAGGCCGACAATCTGAGTCAGAATTCGAAGCCGTGCACAGTGCCCACGGTGACTCCTTACCGCCGAGGCCTGTGTCGAGCCCAGAAAGGAAAGCCGGTGACCTTGATCGGGCCCACGTGGATTTAGGGGTTTGCGCCTGGGCCCCTCTGGCTACCCGGGGGTGACCCCGGGCGGTCCCGGAGGCCGCGGCGCAGCTCCTGAGTGAAGGTGTCTTTGAAGCGGGCAGCGCGGCGACCTAGGGAACCCGCGGGCCCAGCCGCGAGGGCTCGAAGGCGCCGGGCTGCGTCCTGGCCGCGGAGCTGGGCCTGCAGCAGTGCGAAGGCTGTGAGCTGCGCCGCACGCCGGATGGGCTTAGACTCCGACAGACGCTCCACCAGCTGCGGGCTGTAGAGCAGCGCGGCCAAGAGCCGCCGAAGAACCATTCTCAGAGCGACCCGGAACCGAGAGGCCACAGCTCTTGCTTCCGACCGACGACTCCCCAAAACGGACCACGTCTGCGCCCGCCCCGCCCCGTGACGACACTACCGCGCTGGGATTGGTCCATAGGATATCCACCTTCTGCGGCCGCTTCAGCGCGTTTCCGCTTCCGCCGCCGCCGCGGCTGCCTCGTTGATCCCTGAGTGGCGGCGTCTTCGTCTACCTCTCTGCACTATGTCCGGCGGCCTTCTGAAGGCGCTGCGCAGCGACTCCTACGTGGAGCTGAGCCAGTACCGGGACCAGCACTTCCGGGTGAGGGAGGCCGGGCCGCGAGAAGGAAGGCCCAGGGCCAGAACGCCCAGAATCGGCTTACTGTTGTCTCATTGTGTCGTTTTCCATTCTTTGGTTTCCCGAAAAGCGAAATGAGGCCCGGTGCCTCCTGGGGAACGGATGCTGAAAGGGCGTTTAGATACCACTGAATGCCTTTATCTCATAGAGAATTTGAGGCTCATTTTCCTTTCCCTTGCAGCTGCTCCCTGCAGAGGGGTTCCAGCGGCAGTAGTAACGGTGGCTTGCGTTTTCACAGGCAATGGCCTGGGAAGGTGACTTTGTGATATGAGGGGCAAAAGGTGTCCTTTTGACACCTGGAGGGAGTATGGAGGGGCGCTTTCCTGACCCAGGTACTGGGACTTTTTATTACTTTTTTAATTTTTAGAGAGAGAGCAGAAGCGGGGAAGAGTTGCAGAGGGGGAGAGAGAGGGCAAAAATCCCAAGCGGTCTCCCTGCCCAGCGGGGAGCCCAGTGCGGGGCTCCATCCCGTGACCCTGGGATCATGACCTGAGCTGAAATCAAGAGTGGGAAGCTCAACTGACTGAGCCACCCAGGTGCCCCTAAGTGCTTTTTTATTTTAAGTTAGATCAGCTTTTTGTCGTCGTGGCCCTTTCCTTCCTTGGCACAGTAGATTGGTCCTACAAAGTTCTGCGCAGTGGGCTGGGAGACACAAAGTTCAGCCTTGTCTCCAACCTTAAGGAGCCCTCGGAGTGGGAAGGTGGACCATCCCAGCTAGGCACTTTTAAGTGTCTAGGTGTCCAGATCAGAGAACTGCTGGGTTTCAGAAGAGGGAGGTTTTAGTTTGTGGGAAAAGGAAAGGCTGCAAATATTCAAGGTGGGCTGTTGAGTATCAGCAGAGGCAGTGTTGAAGTGGAGCAACACTCATCAACCACTGGTTATTTCGTAAACTTTTATCGAGTGCTGTTGCCGAAACTGCTAAGTCCTAGAGGGAGAGGGAATATTGTTTCCGTACCCTTAGAGTTTATAATCTTCTAATAGGGATTGTAAATAGTGGCAAGTAATCATAATCTAGAGCAGAAATGGCGAGGATAAGGGAATCCTGTGAAGGTTCAGAAAAGGAAGACAGCTTGTGACAGGAAAGGAGGGACGTGTTTTCAGAAGAATGTGGGCAGGGGTACCTGGCTGGTTTAGGCGGTTAAGCCTCCAACTTCGCCCTGCATCAGGCTCTGTGCTGACCGCTCAGAACCTGGAGACTGTTTCAGATTTCTCTCTCTTCCTCCCCCTCTCCCCCTCTCCCCCTCCATCTCTCCCTTTCTCTCTCTCACCTTCCCCCTCTCTCTCCATCTCCCTCCTCTCAGTCTCCCCCACCCCCTTGCATTCTGTCTCCTTCTCAAAAATAAATAAAACATTAGAAGAGGGTGGGCATGGAGAATGCAAAAATGTGTTAGTAGGGTAGGGAAAAGGAAATTTTGAGGCCAAATTGAGGATGATCTTAAATTCATTCACTAAGCCAGCCGTTTTTTTGTTTTTTTTTTTGTTTTTCAACGTTTTTTATTTATTTTTGGGACAGAGAGAGACAGAGCATGAACGGGGGAGGGTCAGAGAGAGAGGGAGACACAGAATCGGAAACAGGCTCCAGGCTCCGAGCCATCAGCCCAGAGCCTGACGCGGGGCTCGAACTCACGGACCGCGAGATCGTGACCTGGGTGAAGTCGGACGCTTAACCGACTGCGCCACCCAGGCGCCCCAAGCCAGCCGTTTTTAAATGCTTACTATATGCCAAGCAAGATTTTCACTTCTATCACTTTTACAGTTCTCGTTGCTTTAGAAAGTTCCCTGCATCATAACCATCTTGAATTTCAGGTATCCTATGAGATTAAAACTGTGAAAAGTTTCAACTTTTTCTGTTATTCATCTGTGTGGTCTGAGGGACCTGTAACTTTATTCAGATAGTAGTAAGATACTATCATGAGGAATTTCTGGTGTTCCCTGAATGGAACCCACATGAATATTCCTTAAGTAAGTACTTACACCACAGTTGTCTTAAGCTGTAGCTGTTTGTTTGGAATAGGCTATTTGTTTGGATTACTTACATGTGTGAGAAAAGTAGAATTAAAAAAAGAAAAGGCCTCCTGGTAATTTTAATAAATCAGTAACAGCAGTGATACAAATAAGGTGAATCTACTTTATCTAATGCCTCATTCCAAAGCTCTGAAAACTCAGGGCACCGGGGTTGCCCGGTTGGTTGAATATCCAACTCTTGATTTCAGCTCAGGTCATGATCTCACAGTTTGTGGGTTCAAGTCCTGCGTGAGTTAGAGCACTGTTAGCGCAGAGCCTGCTTGAGATTCTCTCTCCCTCTCTTGCTGCTCTTCCCCCACTCTTGCATGCAAGCAATAAATCAAACAAACAAACAAACATAAATAAATAAAATTGATGTTTATTCTTGAGAGAGAAAGAAACTTGGAGCGGGAGAGGGGCAGACAGAGAGAGAGGGAGACACAGAATCCAAAGCAGGCTCCAGGCTCTTGAGTTGTCAGCACAGAACCCGATGTGGGGCTCCAACTCACAAACCGTGAGATCATGACCTGAGCTGAAGTTGGATGCTTAACGGACTGAGCCACCCAGGCATATTTTTAAAAGGGGTGCTGGGGTGGCTCAGTCGGTTAAGTGACCAACTTCAGCTCAGGTCATGATCTCGTGGTTCACGAGTTCAAGCCCCACATCAGGCTTTGTGCTGACAGCTCAAAGCTTGGAGCCTACTTTGGATTCTCTGTCTCTGTCTCTCTGCCCTTCCCTGCTCACTCTGTCTCTGTCTCTCTCTCTTTTTTTATTTTTAATTTTTTAATGTTTATTATTTTTGAGAGAGACAGTGTGAGTGGGGGAGGGGCAGAGAGAGAGGGAGACACAGAATCTGAAGCAGGCTCCAGGTTCTGAGCTGTCAGCACAGAGCCTGACACGGGGCTCGAACTCACAAACTGTGAGACCATGACCTGAAATGAAGTCAGACGCTTAACTGACTGAGCCACCTGAGACGCTTAACTGATAGAGCCACGTTAATCTATCTGACGCTTAACTGACTGCCCCGAAAACTTGTTTTTAATGTAGAATGACTTGTCCTGTGTACTTTTTTTTTTTAATGTTTATTTATTGTCCTGTGTACTTTTTTTTTTTTTAATTTTTTTTTTTCAACGTTTTTTATTTATTTTTGGGACAGAGAGAGACAGAGCATGAACGGGGGAGGGGCAGAGAGAGAGGGAGACACAGAATCGGAAACAGGCTCCAGGCTCCGAGCCATCAGGCCAGAGCCTGACGTGGGGCTCGAACTCACGGACCGCGAGATCGTGACCTGGCTGAAGTCGGACGCTTAACCGACTGCGCCACCCAGGCGCCCCTGTCCTGTGTACTTTTTAAGGAAGTATGGGATTGGGACTAAGACTGGGTTTGGATTCCAGCTGCAACTACTGAGTAGCTGTATGACCTTGAATAAATTACTTAACTGTCTTTTCTCAGGTGTAAAATAGGATAATAAAACAGGACCTACTTCGGGATACCTGGGTGGCTCAGTTGGTTAAGTGTCCAACTCTTGGTTTCAGCTCAGGTCATGATCTAACACTTCCTGAGTTTGAGCCTTACTGTCAGCTCAGAGCCTGCATGGGATTTCTCTCTTGCATGCACGTGCTCACTCTCTCTCGCTCTGCCCCTCTCTGACCTTCCCCTGCTCACACACTCTCTCTTTCAAAAGGACCTACCTCATTCTGTTCTGAGAATTAAATGCGATTCATAGGTGGAAGTCTCTGGCCTGTGGTCACTGGAGGAAGATATACCTGTTTCTTGTGTATGAGATCTATGTATATTCATACTTAAAAAAATAATAATTTGGGGGCATCTAGGTGGCTCAGTCCATTGAGTCTCCAACTTGAGCTCAGGTTGGAATCTTGTGGTTTCATGGGTTTGAGCCCGGCATCAAGCTTGCTGCTGTCAGCGCAGAGCTTGGGATCCTCTGTCCTTCTCTCTCTCAAAAATAAGTAAACATTAAAAACTGTAATAATTTGGAGCATATCCTTCACATTGTTCTGTACCTTTTTTCAGTGTGCTATCTTGGAGATGTTCCTTATCGCTGCATGTGGTTCTACTTTTTTCTTGGGGCTGCATAGTTTTATATTTATTGATGTACCATAATTTATCTCATCATTTTCCCCTTGATGTGAGTTCAGATGGTTTGTCTTTTCCTCTGTTCTACCACTGAACGTGATCACATGAGATCTGTTAGTCTGAGTGACCACTGTGCTACAAAGCATTCAGAGACCAACAATGCAAAGTCTTATTAGAGTGAAGGAAGCTGGATCAACATTATATAGAGAGTAGTAAGTGAAGAAGGGAGGCCTCTTGGGAAAGTGCTCTGGGGGCCTGAGTGTGGATCTACCCAGCCACTTTCCAAACTGGAATACCACTGTATGGTTGGTGTTAGAGCCCTAACCTGAGAGCCTGAGAGCAGGTCAGTGGGTAGGGCTTCTATTTGGTCAGCATCTGTCCTGCCCATTGTGGAGGCTAGAAGAGGAGATCCAAGATGGCCAACTAGTTTCTATGCCGGCATATAAAATACTAGATCTAGCCCATGATGAGTCCCAAGTATTGTGAAGTGTGTTGGCTGAAGGCCAGTTATGTTTCTGTCTCTGGCTTCATCCTGTCTTCCAAATTAGGAAGGCTGTCAAGAACATAAGCACTTGTTTTTAGTGATTATTACATTTTCTCCTAAACTCAGAAAAATCTATGAGCATGTAAACCATCTCTTCTCTAGGAGAGTATTATAAGGGATACCCTGTCTGAAAATGCATTTATTTTTCACTACAAAAAAGACCTTTCTAGTGTATTAAACTTGAACAATGAGAGAAGGATCTAATGCTGAGGATATGGAGTGTGCACGGAAAAGGCATGCCATTGGGAGCAGTGTGTTACAGAAGGACGGCTACGTGCAACATGACTCAAGTTGTGGCTGTCTCCTAGAAGCAGTCTGGACCTGCAGATGTACCTCCTAGAATGTGAACACCTGTCTTTCTCTCTCTCTCCCCTCTCCCTCCCTCCCTCTCCTCCCCTCTCCCCCCTCCCCCCTCCCCCCCTCCCTCCCCTCCCCCCCTCTCTCCCCTCCCTCCCTCCCTCCCTCTCCCCTCTCTCCTTTTGGCAAGGAATTTGTGGTAGACTGGGATGATGAGAAAGAAGCTGATTCCCAAATCAGAACTAATTGCCATACTTTGAATACTGTTTAAGCAGGACTCTTCTTAGATTGTGTTGCTTAACTTTTTCTCTATTTGAAATTCCAGGGTGACAATGAAGAACAGGAAAAATTACTGAAGAAGAGCTGTACGTTGTATGTTGGAAATCTTTCCTTTTACACAACTGAAGAACAAATCTATGAACTTTTCAGTAAAAGTGGCGACATAAAGAAAATCATTATGGGCCTGGATAAGATGAAGAAGACAGCATGTGGGTTCTGCTTTGTGGAGTATCCTTCCTATGTGTCTGGCATAAGCTATTGGATGAGGGTGGGCCTAGAGTGGCTAGTCACCTGTTGAAAAATTGAGTGAGGCCATCCACTAATTAGCATCCCTGTACTTAACCTCTCCTTCTTCCTTCATCTCCCTCTTAACTTCCTGTCCAATGTGTCTACACTCTTGAATTGTGAAAGCTGGTAACATTTACATCCTGTTCTGAAATCCATGCTTTTGTTTATAACTGATTCTTTAAGAAACAATCTGTTGACAGTATATGCTCGTGATATTTACAAAAGTCCAAAGCGGGGGCACCTGGGTGGCTCGGTTGTGTCCAACTCTTGATCTCAGCTCAGGTCTTGAGTTCAGGGTAGTGAGTTCAAGCCCCATGTTGGGCTACACGCCCACACTGGGCGTGAAGACTACTCAAAATGGGGGCGGGGTGGGGGTGGAAAGCTGACCAAAAGCTGACCAAAAGTTCAAAGGGTATAGTGAAAACCTCTGTACTATTCTAAACCTAGAGCCTGTTACCAGTCTCTTGGGTATCTTTCCAGAAGTGATCCTGTGGATATGTAGTAGCATACTGCATGCACTAATTTTTGCCCTCTACCTTAGAGATTGTTTTATGTTAGCATATGTAGGTGTACCTCTTTTTTAATGGCTGTACAATATTTCATTATGTAGATATATAGAACTTGATTTTATAGGTCAAAACCAAACAATTTACTTCTCTGGAAATTGTATAAATGTTGGACTTCCTGGATTTATCATTTGGGGGGTTTTTCCCCAATATTTTCGTATTTGGTCATTTTGCTTTATATATTCTGAGAAATTTCCCAGACTTGATCTAACAGCGTGTTTTTAAAAACTTTTTTTTGTGTCCCAAATTACCATTTCTTTTTTCTTTTTGGCAGGTTGTATTTATGCTGTAAATTTTCCTTAAATGTCTGGTGATCCCTAGGTTTCTGATCATAATCAGGGAAAGGCTAAGGCTAACTTTGTAGACCCCAGCAGATCTTCTCTCTCAAGTTTCTGCCTTGCCTTTGGGATGTGTGGGTTTCCCAAATGCTAGTATGAAAGGGATTTTATTTTGTCATAATAACTTCAAAGACACTGCCCTAACCCTAGTTCCTCCAATTTGTTCAGAATTCTGTCACTCTCTTTTTATTTGCCTAGGATTAAATGCCTTCCTGCTACCGGGTCGTCTTCCCACATATAGACCTTTAATTAAACCGTTTGCTGTCTCACACTTGTAAGAACCTCATGTGTTTGCTGTCTCCTTTAAGCTTCTTCAAGAATATTTCAAACTGTGACTTTCATTCATCAGCAGTCTTCCATCAGCTTTTGTTGAATCTCTGGTTTCCTGATGGCCTTTTCTGTTCTTTGGGTGTATCTTTTCTGTCATTTTAATTGGGTCTTGAGAAGGAAATGAGGAATATGCTCACTCTGTCAGCTTGAAATGGAAGCCCTACTTAACCTATTCCAAACTTGTGATTTTGGTATTTGATTTCTAGGCTCTGCAAGCTTCTTCCATTCTCCTGTCAGTCACAGAGGACAAGAGTGCTCAGATTTTATATCTGCCTCTTCACAGGGAGAACAATGAGAACACAAAAAGCAAAGAAAATCTACCTTATAGTTAATAATCAGTCTGCCTTGGCTTTTGCATCTGTCTTGTAGGTCAGAGATTCACAATCATAATAGCAAATACCCAAAGGAAAGGCTGCTGTGGACAGTGGTTTCTCTGTTTGCCCTTTTCTCATGTCATTCAGCAAAAAAGTTATTGAATGCCTCTTCTGTGCCAGCAGTGTAGGTGTTGGACACTGGAATTTCTGCAAGTGCTTCCTTACCTGTGTAATTAAAGACATAGAGGGAAAGGGGCGCCTGGGTGACTCAGTCGGTTAAGCATCTGACTCTGCTCAGGTCATGATCTTGTGGCTTGTGAGACTGAACCCAGCTTCGGGCTCTATGTTGACAGTGCAGAGTCTGCTTGGGATTCTCTCTTCCTCTCTCCCTTTCTCTGCCCCTTCCCTGCTTGTGCATGTTTTTGCTCGCTCTCTCAAAATAAGCCTTAAAAAAAAAAAAAAAAAAGACATGGGAAAAAATCTAGATCAGCATTTCCCTGAACCCAGCCAATGATCATAATTGCTTATGGAGGTTTTTTTAATATGTAGATTTTTAATGTTAATTTAGTTTGAGAGAGCATGCGCATGAGCAGGGGAAGAGCAGAGAGCGAGAGAGAGAATCCCAAGGCTCCCCAACTCTCAGCATGGAGCCCCACGTGGGCCTTGAACTCACGATCCATGAAATCATGAACTGAGCTGAAATCAAGAGTTGGATGTTTGAGCCATCCAAGTGTCCCTGGAGATTTTTTTTTTTAATACCACTCCAAAGATAGATTTAGTAGACCTAATTAAATAGATTTGGAAACAACTAACCTGATAGAGTCTTTCCTTCTTTTTTTTTTTTTTTTTTTTTTTAATTTTTTTTTTCAACGTTTTTTATTTATTTTTGGGACAGAGAGAGACAGAGCATGAACGGGGGAGGGGCAGAGAGAGAGGGAGACACAGAATCGGAAACAGGCTCCAGGCTCCGAGCCATCAGCCCAGAGCCTGACGCGGGGCTCGAACTCACGGACCGCGAGATCGTGACCTGGCTGAAGTCGGACGCTTAACCGACTGCCTAATGAAATGCAATGGCAATTCCATATGCACTGTAATCTCTTTTTTATTAAGGTTGTTGAATATACAGTTTCAGATTTGGATGCTTTTGTTTCTTTGGATAAGAAGTGTGCAGTTTGTGATCCAAACCTGCACTGAACATATTTATACTTTACAAACCAAAATATGGGGACAGTGGGACCAAATCATTATCAGCAAGATTCTCCAGGAAATCTGTCAGTAGCCCTGGATAAATCTTAGTTGACCCTGTTAGTGCTTTTGGACCAACCTCAAACAAGCTTGTGCAAGCCAGATTACTGTCTCTGAAATCTATTTGGTTGGATTTGTTTTTGTATTCTTTCTTATCTCAGCTTCATTTAGATGTTTCCTGTATTTCTAAAAATGTTTGGAGAAATGCTATATAGTGTTCCTTAATACTTCCACTTAAGATACTATTCAAGAGCAGATGCAGAAAATGCCATGAGGTACATAAATGGAACTCGTCTGGATGACCGGATCATTCGCACAGACTGGGACGCAGGCTTTAAGGAGGGCAGGCAGTATGGCCGTGGGCGATCTGGGGGCCAGGTATGCAGGAAGGTTCTCTTGGCTCAGGGTTTGCCTGGGATTTCAGTCCTAGTGACAAGATTTTGTCAGTTTGTGTTTGCTCTTGTAGAAAATAACTTTGTGCCTATAACCCTCGCTTGAAGGGAATCTGAAAACTACCCATTAGGATTGGTAAATTATAGATTGTATACATTTTCACAAGCAACCATCATTGGACTTCTGCCAGGGCCTAGATATTTTGTACCTGCAAGTGTCTAGAACAAAAGGAAAATGCACTGAAATAAGTTCTAAGTTTTTATTTTAAAAAATAGCCTAACTTGAATAATCTTTGGAGTATGCTACTTTTGAATGCTGGTGAAAGAGTATGAGCATAATGTTTGGTAAAAAACTGTTAGTAGGGGCACTTGGCTGGCTCAGTCAGTAGAGATGTAATTCTTGGTCTTGGTTGTGAGTTCAAGCCCCACGTTGGGTGTAGAACTTACTTTATTTGCTACCCCAATCTTCTCTATAATGTAACTTGTGTTCTTTCCAATTAAGGTACGAGATGAGTATCGTCAGGACTATGACGCTGGGAGAGGAGGCTATGGAAAACTGGCCCAAAACCAGTGAGTGGTGAGAGCCCCATCGTGAAAACTCAGTCCTTTGGCCTGTTCAATTTGCCATTCATTACCCAAGGTCTACAAACCTGTCCACTTGTACCATGCTTTGATCAAGGTCTCTTCTGAGCTGGAAGCCTTTTCCTGGTTTTCCTACTATTAAAGGACAGAATCCAAAAGAATGCCTTTAAATCTGTAGTCTTACAGTCTTGGCCATGTGTCAGGTTACCAGGTCAGAATTTGTGTTCCATGGCAACAGATTCGATCTATGATGTTGATCTGTCAGCCCCAAACACCACACTTCTTTTAGGAAGATGGAAGAATTTTTAAATGGATAGTACGATCACAGTCTACATTGGGGCCTGGAATTATTAAAAATTAGGTTTGCAGGAGATAAAATGTAATAAATGGGGCTTTGCTATGTTGTACAGCTTTGTTCTGTTTAGAAGTCTGACAACTACATTTGTTTCTGGGTTGAGTTCTAATCTCTAAAGGCAAATTCAGGAGTCAGGGCAACTTCCTAAATTGTTGGAGCAAAAAGTAAGCCTTAGACTGTAAGCCAGGGGATACCACCAGCTTATATGCTATATGTATTAAGACTTGAGTATTTATTATTTTATACATTTTTCAAAAGATGTGTTTTACTTAGACTGATTTGTTTTCAGAATGATGTTAGAAATGGACTGGGTTTAAAAAGGGCTTTGAAGATCAAGAGAACACAAAACAAGAACAATCAGAATTGCTTCCCTCAGGAAATGTGTTTTGGCTAGTTCTCATATTGAAGTCTGTCTTGTTTTTTAATTGTGCTTAGAGAAGGGAGTCTACAAAATTTATTTTGTATTCATAAGGCATAAGTTGATTTCTCTAATATAACTGTCTAATATAATTTTCCCTGACATATAAGTGAAACTTTCTCATCTATCAACAAAGTATCTCCTAACTTCTAAGGTTTGTGAGAGTTGGAGATGAAGTACCTTAATAGGAACATCTTTCATATTAAAGTATAGGTTCTCTCATTAAGTTCAAGTTGATTACTTGGATTAAGAGCTATGACTAGCTGTAAGTGCATAATTTGCAGATGTTTAATGAAGACATAACACTCTTCATTTGAAATATTTCTTTTACGCTGTACTTTGAATTAATGTATTTTATGTTGTAGTAAAACGTAACTCAGATTTCCACAGACAGTGGCTCCTTTTTGAATTGTTGAACCAAGTTATCATCTCTGCCCATCACCTATAAAGAGAGACACTGGAACTCTTCCTCTGGAATATTTGAGTAATGTGCAGAATTTACATGTCTAATAGCGAGCTCGTGAGTCACATGGGGGTAGCGGCTGTTGTAGTGCATGCAAATATGAACATTGCCATCACTGCAGAAAATTCTGTTGGACACTGTTGGGTCAGCTGCTTAGAGCGTCACTCTCCCAAACAGTGCATGTTATTCAGTACAAGAGAACACACGTTTATAAAGGCATTTAGTTTATTTTTCAAAAAAATATTTTTGCTAGAAGGTTTGAGTAATTTTACATGATCACAATCTTTAAATAAATTCTTTTTCTGTCCAAAGGTACCATTTAAGTGAACAGCTTATCTAGGCCTGTTTTTGTAACACCCAAATACAATTTGCATTTCTCTGACGGTATATTCCCTAGGTCTTAATTATCTATAGGCCAGGAGGCAGAGCCTCGCACATAATAGAAGTAGGTGCTTTACAACTGTTGATTAGTTTGGTTTCTTAACATAATTAAACAGAGCAGGTAGTCAGTATATTCAATTCACACTATTTATTATTAACATACTTTTTCTCGTGTGAAGGGTCTGATCCACCCAGAGCTCTCCCAGTCAGCCCTTCTCACCCGGGGAAGCAGTGAACACTACTGCAAAGAAAAAGGGCAGCTCTTCCACTAGTCAGGGCTGTTGTTTTGTTCCAACTGTGACTCCAAGATGACAGTGTCACTCAGAAGTAGAAAATATAATGCAAAGCCAGAAAGTGGGGATATTGGCAGCAATTGCTTTTCCCTTCCTTAAGAGGTTCCCTTTCTTCTTAAGAGAACTAAAAGTTGAATTAAATCCACATTCATGGCTACAGATTTAACATAAGGACAAATCACTGGAAATAAACAACAGACTAGTAATTTGCTGATGGACCAGGCAGCTTGAAGGCACATCATAAGCAGCTTTTAGTTTGTACAAGGCCTGCACTCAACCTCAAAAGCATAAGGTCTGCCCACTTTGTGGACACCCAAACAATTCAGTGCCAAGCTAGTGACAATAAAACAATGCCTGTCTCTTCCACCAGCAGCCCAGACTATATTTAAAAAATGTCTTTGTTGCAAAGAAGCAATTATTGCAAACATCAGGACAGAGGCCCCTCTGATGTAGGGTTTGGGCTAATAGAGGTTTACACCTAATCACAAGGGGGAAAAGCAACTCTGTATGCTAAAACTGAGTTTCATGAATAGAAGAACATTTTGAACCATACTTAAAACATCTGACATTTAGGCAAAAGCAAGCTTGACAGTACACCTCAAGGTGCCCTATGAAGCTGGAAGTGAAAGGGAAGCGGGACTTGGACAGCTTACTGTAGTTACCTCTGAGCACCCCTGCTTGCCTCAGCGCCGAGGAGGTGACCGTTTCTCAGACTGGAGGAAACCGGCAACTCCACTTTTGAGCATTAAAGATTCAGAACACAGTTCTGCCTCTTCTACGTGCCTGGTTGTCAGTGAGGAGGTGAGATGGAGCTCTAAAGTATAAAACACTGTGAATCCACAGCCTAGTTACTGGCCACTGCATAACTGCCCCCTTCTCCCATTAGGCAAATGTCTTACATGCAGATTTGAAAAAAATCTCATGTTTGCATAATTAGCTAATGTCAGAAAACCTCAGGATCTCTTCCTCACTTTAAATTGTCATCTTTGCAAATGCTGACAACACAAGCCTAACTGTAGCAGCATAAAGTGCCTCTGATCTCAGTCCTTTTAGCGACCTGAAGCACAGTAAGAAATACTGACCTGGTTTTACACGAAGTCTAGAGGAGTGTGGAGAATGCTGGGGCTCTTTACAATGTAAACACTGGTGTTGGTGCTTGGAATGTCAGGGGATGGGAACCCTGCGTGTAAACATGTTCTGACTCTACCTTCAACTGCTGGAAACCTTACCTCACGGCCAAGTTTAACTGCACGTTTTAACTTTTTATTTCCAACACCCCACACCTAACCAGGCATAAATCCAAGTATCTTCTGTCATTTACCTGGTATTTGGTGTAAGCTTCTGAGATGCTTACACACACCTCTGTTGTTTTTTCTGCCCCAGTTCAGAAAAGGTAATTGAGTAGTTTAACATGCATCTTTCCTCATTTCCTTTCTTTTCAAATATCACAAAAGGCTAGAATAAAGATGCAAGATCCATTACTTTAATCCTAATGCAGCGAAGTATTAGGACAGGGTTGCTTCTGCTTTTCCCCAGAAGACGAGGTTGACAGAAGTGAAAAAAGGACTCCAGCTCTGGAGTCTCAGGGTTGGTCAACAAGAGGCCAACTGAGGGAGCCCCGCATGCTGCTGAGATCACTAAAGACGTAGGAGCAAAAAAAGTCTAGTAACATCTGCTGTGCTCCTGTGCAAGCAAGTCTTACTACTTTTCCTCTTCTCCCCACCCATCTGCAAAAGACCTGGTCAGTCTTTAGTTCTGAAGATTAATATTTAAACACCATTGAAATAGAAAGGTATTTGCCACATCTTAGACAACACAAGGGTAGTGACAACTTGTAAATTACTCTTGGAAAGGCTGAATTCTCATGTGGTTGACTACTAGTCTGATGGATATTAATGTTTTTTAATAAATCCAGAGAATTCAGTGTTCCAGCAAAAGCCTTTATAAGATTTAGGCATTTGTTGTAATTCTTAAAGCCAAGATTGAAATTTTCTCATGTGTTAAAATAACTGGACACCCCCCCCCCCAAAAAAAAGCTGTTGTCTTTAATCAACTCCTCCCAAAGTAGGCACTGCACTTATAAGTGTGCTTGTCTAAATAGAACACACCAGTCAGGTTTTGGCCACTTCTCACCCTTTCAAAAGGAATGCAATTTACTCTGCAAGACTCATCTGGAGAAGGAAGTCCATGAAAGGTGCAGCAGGTTAAACAGGACTGGGTTTGTCAAAACCACCACTCCTAGCTACCCTTTACACCCCAGGGAACAACGATCCTTCTCAAAGTTATGTTGTATCAAAAACATCCTGCACTTTTAGGTTCTGGGATTAAATTTTAAACCTGTATTCAGTTCACGTCTAAGTAAATTTCAAAAGCTGCACCAAATCTACTAGGCTTTTTTTTTAATACTCTGCACTGCATGCTCTGTCTATATGCATGCGTTTGGATAATAAATATTAAATATGGGGGAAACACACGGAATCCATAAAATTAAAAATGAAACCAAACTGAACATTAAAAAATAGTACACGGTAGCTAGAGAAATGAATAGGGCAAAAAACAAATTTGAGGTAACAATAGTGGCCCAACACCACTGATCTGAAATATCTGTAAAAATTCAAATAAGTGTTTGGAGATTCAAGTAACAAACCATCTGCTTCAACTTGGTCAGACCTTCCAGAGTCCTGCTGAGTTTCAGTCCATGAGCCGGCACTCACACAGCTCCTTGTAAATCCTCTTCCGCACTCGGGGCATGTCCTCTTGGGAAAACTGGAAAGGCTGCTCTAAGGCGAGGCACTTGCAGTACTGCAAAGGTCCCAGAAACACTTAAATGGCATTAGGAGCTTTGATGCAGACCTAACAGAATGGGGCCTAAGGTGGCATTTTAAAGTTTAAACTCGTTGTAAAAACATTGTTTTGAAACATTTGCCTCCAAATTATAGTCAACTTTCCAGGTAAGTATATGGTTGGGGGTCTCCCCTCTCTCCCCCAAACAACACTGTGAGAAACAGAAATTGATGAAGAGGCTCCAACTCTTTCCAAGGTGCTACCTGCTGAGACTACCACTCCACCTAAAGTGGTCTTTTAAGTGAGAACTTCGGTTTGTTTACAAACCCCAGACATTCATGAGTCAAAGGAATGAGCCCATCTTCCATGATCTTTGCAAATCTCTATAAATTCATGGGTTATACACAATTTCTTCGTAAATGTAATGTATGACAAAATTTTCATTAATCCTTTTAGACCACTAAGGGAACCCACAGCATGAGAAAGCAGTTTTTCAATGTGGCCCTTATTTAAAATGTAATTAATTTTATTCTGTGGTTAAAGACCACTTGCCAAAGGTTAAAAAAAAAAAAAAAAAAAGTAGTTAATTCTGCAAATGCCAAGGGTCTACGATACAGACAGATTCAGACCAGTCTCTAGTGTGCCTAACCTCTGATAAGACATGTACACCAGAGGAGGAGATATTCGGGTACCTGTGCCTAATGCCAGGTACATAACACAGGGGCTCCCATCTCTCCTTTCTAAACCCAACAAATTTAATTCACACATTCCAAATTCTGGATAAACAGATTTCTTTACCTGGAGCACAAAGACTCCACAGTCACTGTCATTTTTCTGTTGTGGAATACACTAAAGAGAAAAACAAAATGATCATTAAAATAAGACCAAGTACTCATCTCCCGATAGGAAAATTTGTTTTTATGGAAAAATAAGTAAAAGAAACTTGTCTGTCCAGGACAGCTGGTGTACTAGTATAGATCTCTGGTATTTAAAGTGTGTGATTTTACAGAGGCATCAAAAGAGCTAGCAACCAAATGTATAGAACCTTCGCCTAAATAGGAGAAATAGGAAATCAAAACCCTGTTTTAAAACTTGATTTGGATAGTTTTGCTATCAGATTACTGACAATGGAATCAAAATGGAATTGTGGATCAGAAAGCATACACCTGGACTCTGAATATGTACTAAAAATCCTGCTTAGTAGTATTCACGTTTCATCTGTCACTCTTTGAAAGAAATAAAGGTAAGCAGTATGCTGGGGTGCCTGGGTGGGTCAGTCGGCTAAGTAATTTTGGCTCAGATCATGATCTCACGGTTTGTGAGTTCAAGTCTCACATCAGGCTCTCTGCTGTCAGCGCACAGCCCGCTTCGGATCCTCTGTCCCCCCTTCTCTGCTCCTCTCCTTCTTGCATACTCTCTTAAAAACAAACACTTAAATTATTTAAAAACTAAAAAAGAGCAGTATGTTTCCCAAAGAACTGATTATGTATTCTGCCTAAAGGGGAAATGTGAAGGATGTTGACTAAATTTGGAATACCTAGATATTCTAGTTGGGTAATTTTCAAAATTTACAAGTTCAATTCCGGTTTCAACTAAAAGACTAGCTTATTAAAAGAAAACTTAAGCCTAGGTTTAAACCTTAGCATTTGGTGTAGTTCAAGGATGAACAAATAAATCTGGTTCCCTTGGGTTTGGCTTAAAGTTTGTTTCAAGACTCTGCCTTTTTTTTTTTAATAGGTTTGTTTTGAGAGAGAGAGAGACACAGTGCAAGTGGGGGAAGGGCAGAGAGAGGGAGAAAGAACATCTCAAGCAGGCTTCCAGCTGCCAGGTCAGAGCCCAACATGGGGCCTGAACTCACGAAACTGAGATCATGACCTAAGCTTCAACCAAGAGTCGGGATGCTTAACCGACTGAGCCACCCAGGCACCCCAAGACTCTGCCTCTTTAAGACTGTGCTCAGTGATCTAGACCTAAGTTCAAGGACCCAACTCTATCAGTAGTTCCGATGGCCTAGGTGACACCTAGGCTTCAGTTTTCCCATCTACAAAATAAAGAGGATGCCCATCCCTAAATGACCTGCCTACCTCATAGGCTGTAAGGATCAAATGAGATCACACATGCAAAAACACTCTGAAAACAATAAAGCAGTGACCATAAAATGTAAGATGCTGGTATCTGTGACAGTGATGAGAAGACCTGCCTGAGCACTCTGCCCCATAGACAGCATGAGTGCATATAGGACAAACATAATGCTGCTTTCATACTGAAACCTTCAAGCCACTGTCTTCCCCAGATGCCTGGTAAGAAGCCCAGTGCACTTGCTCCCTTAGTGGATCCAAATAGTCACTTCAGCATTTCTCTGGGTCTATGTGGGTCATCTGGAAGTAAGAGGCAGGTGCCATCAAAAGAAAAAGTTCTGTTTTCCCTTCCCTTTTTTCCAATATAACAACCATATCATTAGCAGCTGCCCCATTGATGAAATGACTAAATTTTTCTCCAGAAGCACTGGGAAACTAAGTAGCTAGTTGATCAATACTACACAGGTTTATTCTAAGCTGCCTCCCTGCAGCCTCCAGACTCTTACTGGTATCTCCATCACCAGTCTTCAAATGCTTTTAAAGACACCCACCCCTAAGGATAATTCCATCCCCTTGACATGCCTGGGTTTTCATTTTTATCACATACTTACCTTTGTAACAGCAGTCTGCCAACCCTGAAGAAATTCAGGTCTATTTTTTTCTCTGGCTTCAGTCAGCAAATACTTTCTTATATTCTGGTTAAAAAGAAACCACAACACAGATGCTGTGTTCCATCAGTTGGTGAAAAATGGAACCTGCTCACAGCAGATAGAAGCAAAGGAGGAGGAGGCTGTGGCCCCACCACTGGGCAAAGTCTGCACTCAAGAGTTTAAAAGGTGGAACTTTATTTCTGACTTTCATTTCATAGTGTTAAGAAGGACTCAGGCCTTCTATACTCAGGTATGCATTTAGGCTGTGGATACCACTGTATGTTTTAATTAGAAGTTTTTGTAAGATGGTCAGCCTTTTCCAGCAGCCAACTTGCTGAATTTGACATTTAAATATTGGGAAGACAAAAAAAAAAGACCTGATTACTGCCAATGTTCAATACAAAGAAGGAACCCATGGCAGAAATCAATAATTGAAACTAAATGAAAAACATTCCAGCCTTAGATATACTCTATTTTGAGGGCTGCAGATAAAGGTATCTTGCAGTTTCTAGAAAGTTCTACTGAAACCCATTCTGGATACTAAATACAGTTGAGTTCACTGCTGAAGCTTCTACCAAGATGAAGCCTATCAGAGTTTCAATATTCCCTTATGCCCTCTACTTCTGTGCATCACTTCTAAAGGTGAAGTCAGAGGTAACAGGAATTAAACCAACCACACCGAAGGTGGAATATTAGTATGTATGTACATGTATACAACTGTGTTTATGCACATACTACCACACACACATATATACATACATACATGCACATATGTATTTTCTTCCCATAAACATATACTCTATTACTCTGCAACTGGCTATTTAAAACCCAATAGGTCTTGGAGATCTTTCCATGTTATTTAGAACATGGAGATCTATATTCTATGATCTATGATCTAGATCTATGATCTAGATCTATGATCTATGGCCAGTTTAATAGTATGAATGTACTATAGTGTACTTAGCTATTCTGTTGGTAGAGCTAAATTTAGGTGGATTTTTTTTTGGTTTTTGTTTTGTTTTGTTTTTACTATCAGTAATGCTGCTGCAGTCAACATTCTGGTGCATGCCCTATCACTGTGCACATACATACACAAGCATTTTTATATACCAAGAAATAGAACTGGTATTCAATAGGATATATATTTTCTTTAAGTAGGCTTCATGCCCAACATGGGGCTTGAACTCACACAACCCTGAGATAAAGAGTGTACTCCAAGGACTGAGCCAGCCAGGAATCCCTAGGATACACATACATCTTTTATAAATTTATAAGGCACTTAGAACTGATCAGGATTTCAACTCCCCTAAGTGGCTAGCTATATTAATTCATATACTCCACCAGAAAAAATGAAAGCTGGTTTCCTTACACCTAATGAACACCTGAATACATCAAACTTGCCTAATGGGCAAAAAATGAAGCCCTGATGTAGTTTTCATTTGCATTTCCTGTATTTGATAAGACTAAGCATCTCTCCATATGTTTCAAGGCTATTTGCATTTTTCCTAAAAATTACTTATTTGAATAATCTTTATCCATTTCTCTTAAATCCTTTTATTACTTTTTAGGAGTTCTTTATATTTTCTGGGTAGTGATTATTATATGTCTCACATATTTTCTCCAGGTCTTTCCCTTCTCTTTGAACTTTAGGACATGCAGAAGTTTTAAATTATGGTATGGTCCAATTTATCAATCTGTTCCTTTAGGTGTTCTGCTTTTATGGCTCTGTGTAAGAAGTCCTTCCTGAATCTAAAACATAACATTTTCTATATTTTATTCTAACTTTTATAGTTTTGCATTTTATATTTAGGTCATTATTTTACATGGAATTTGTTCTTATAAATAGTATGAAGGATCTGTATGTGGATCCAAATAGCTACTTTTCACAATGGCATATATTGAATAGCCTGTCTTTCCCCAACTTTATCATATACCAGGTTCCCTCATATACAGCAGTTATTCCTAGATTCTCTGTGCTGTACCACCAATCTACTGGTCTATTCCTAAGTTTTAATTATTAAAACTTTGTGATATGGTTTGGCCTCTAGTATTCCTTCCTTCAATGTTCATGCAATAAACTCTGCACTATGAATTCTAGGATGAGCTTATCAGTTTTCATTCAAAATCCTCTTGAGAAATTGGGGGCAAATTGGTATATATTATTAGTTTGAGAAGAATTGATCTCTTTCCAATACTGAGCCTACCTATCTTTCCATCTGCTCAGATTTCCTTTAAATATAGAGCTCTACTCTTAAAGAACTTCCACAATTTTTGCTGGAGTATATACTCCTGGTCAGTTTATATCTTTGTTTGCTTTTGAAAATGGAATCTTTCTTTTTTCAGTTAAATTTAACTGGTCCTTGCTACTGAAAGAAAATCAGGAAACCTATGGATTTTTCTTGCATCTCACCATGTTGTTGAACTGTCATTAGTTGAGCTCTCCTATTTTGCTGGCTGATTCTCTTGATTATAACTCATTCTACATAAGTTATTTTGAAGATACAAGCCAATTTTAGCCCTAAGAGAAACCAAGGAAAATGATTTGTATCCATTCAAAATGCAGCTTTATAGGGAGGCAGGAAAATATGTGACAAAATCCAAATTAGACTTGTTGCTCAGAGTGGGATCCATATCACAGACAGCTACCTCTCCCAACCCGGGGATTCCTCTTGTAGTTCTTTTTCTCTGCCAACATTTTAGAGGGTTTTCATGACAGAAATTGATACCCTATGATAACTGACTTCTGTTCTATTTGATCACAAGATAAATGAAAAAATACAGGCAGTATATTAACTTACCTCTACACAAAACTTAAAATGAATGCCTTGGGAATCATAAAATGAAATAATTCGATTAGAGAGTGTCACGGTAATGAGAGACCAGTGGACTTCCAGGTGAATAGGAATCAACAGAAGACTCTTTTTAAACAAATCCACCTGATTAAAAAAGAAAAAGAAATGCGGCCATCACCACAGACTATCCAAAACAACAGCAGAAACAGCTTCCATTTACTGACCTTTGACCTGTTTGAGGTCATAAAAGCAGGAAGTGGTGAAGCCAAAATCTGAACCCAGGTCTGAATCTAAAGCCCATGCTTGTAACTACTAAGCTACAATACACAATAAGAAAACTGAAGATCCAGAAAGCACCATTTCACATTCAAACCTGCTACACCTGTGCTTTGCAAATGCTTAATGTGACTTAGCCTCTTATTTTTATGCTTTTGTGTACATATTTGACCTTGACTCAATTCTTATGTAGGAAGGAATCATCATATTATAAAACAGCACAGGCACCATAAGCCTTCTTTTTATAAACTCAGTGTCCTAGTTAAGATCATGGGCTCTGAAGTAAGTCTGGTGAAGTTCAAAGAGAACCTCTTCCACTTACTGGCCAGGTGACTTTGGTCATTTTCATAGCTTCTTTGTGACTTGATTTCCTCAACTATAAACTATAGACAACAGCCCCTACCTTAGGAAATTATTGAGAGAGATAATACATCTAAGATGCAGAAAACTGCTTTCACATATTCTATGTAGCCAGTGAATCTTAACTATTACCATTATCACTACCTCAGGTTTCCCAGATGATAAAATTGAGAAAAATATCCTTGATAATTCTTTACACATCCTTTACAATCTAGAAATATTTACTGTTCCACTCAAAATCCCAGTTGTGGAATGAATGATAAAGTAGTAGGTGCTCAATAAACATCTGTAAAAGTTGTGAATGAATTTTTTTTCAGGTTTTTTTTTGAGAGTTTTTAGGGATTCCTTGGGTTAAAACAGTCACAAGGCTATTTTAAAGTACATCAGATTCTTAGAAGCTATTTCTCAAGCCTTCCTTGCTTTCTGATATTCAGATAATGTCCTGCTCTAAATGAGTCTTCTACTAGTCGACATGATCTCGGAGCAAAGCACTTTAGCACCTCTACTTTTCCATTTTCTGCATCCATAAACCTGGCAGGTGAGGTGGACAGAAGAAAACATGAAGACAGTTGGTCCTTTCCAATGCACAAATCCTGAGTATCTAAAACAAGGAATCACATCTAAAACACAGTATTAAATGAGGCCAAATTTACATTCTTCTTAAAAAGAAACTCTGGGGTGCCTGGGTGGCTCAGTTAAGTGTCTGACTTCGCATGATGTAATGGTTCAGGAGTTTGAGCCCTGCATCGGGCTCTGTGCTGACAGCTCAGAGCCTGGAGCCTGCTTCAGATTCTGTGTTTCCTTCTCTCTCTGCCCCTACCCTGCTCATGCTCTGTCTCTTGAAAAAAACATTTAAAAAAAAGCTTTCTCCTAATTATAAAAACAATTTTGTCTTTTTAGTTTATTTTAGAGAGAGAAAGTGTGTGAGCAGGGGAGGGGGCAGAGGGAGAAAGAGAATTTTGTTATTGTTAGTAAAGATTTTTTTTAAATTTTATTTATTTTTAAAAATTTACATCCAAATTGGTTAGCATATAGTGAAACAATGATTTCAGGAGTAGATTCCTTAATGCCCCTTACCCATTTAGCCCATCCCCCTCCCACAACCCTTCCAGTAACCCTCAGTGTGTTCTCCATATTTATGAGTCTCTTGTTTTGTCCCCCTCCCTGTTTTTATATTATTTTTGTTTCCCTTCCCTCATGTTCATCTGTTTTGTCTCTTAAAGTCTTCATACGAGTGAAGTCCTATGATTTTTATCTTTCTCTAATTTCACTTAGCATAATACCCTCCAGTTCTATCCACATAGTTGCAAATGGCAAGATTTCATTCTTTTTGATTGCTGAGTAATACTCCATTATGTATATAAACCACATTTTCTTTATCCATTCACCCACTGATGGACATTTGGGCTCTTTCCATACTTTGGCTATTGTTGATAGTGCTGCTATAAACATGGAGGGGGTGGGGGGAGAAAGAGAATCTTAAGCATTCTCTGTGCTCAGTGTGGAGCCCAACACAGGGCTCAATTCCACATCCCTGGGATCACAACACAAGCCAAAGTCAAGAGTTGGACACTCAACCGACTGAGCTACCTGGGTGCCCCTATGAAAACAATTTTTAAATAAAAATTAGAAAATACAGATAAGAAGTACACTTCAGTGTATATCTTTCCAGATTTTTCTTCTTTTTATTATCTCTCATACATAACTTTATACATATAATTAAGAATGGTATGTGTGGTGGGTACTGTATTATTATTGACCCAATTATTTGTTGCCCTTCCTATAAAAAGGATTATATGGAACTGCCTGATGTCATGTGGCTTCACTGTCCCTCCCAGGTGAAGAAAGTAGTCCTGTCATGTGATTTGCTTTAACTAGTGCTCTGTAAATAGAAGTGAATTTATGTCATGACCAAGCTGAAGCTTCACGAGCCATCCTGTGGCCCTGAGACTGTTATGTCTCCAGATTAGGTGCTGTTCCTCCCATCTGGGAGCCCATTTAAGGACTAAAGATGAGAAACTATAGGATCATGTCCTTAGACGCAGGAAAAGTATTTGATAAAACTCAACATCCATTTATGGTTAAAAACTGTCACATAAACTAGGAATAGGACCAAAACTTCTTTAACCTGATAAAAGAGTATCTACAAAAAACCCTACAACTGTCAACACAAACAGTAGTGAAAGACTGCTTTTCTCCTAAGACTGAGAATGAGGCAAAGATGTCCCCTCTCATAGAAGTCCCAGCCAGTGCAATAAGGCAAGAAAAAAAATGGCATACAAATTGGAAGGGAAAATTAAAACACTCACTACTTAGAGACATGATTGTCTATGAAAATCTCACAATCTACAAAAAAGTTCCTACAACCAATGAGTCTGGCAAGGTCACAGGATACAAGGTCAATTCACAGAAATAAGTTGTATTTCTATTGCTAACAGGAAACAATTGGAAGACAGCATTTAAAAAATTCTGTTTATAGCAGTTTCGGAAATATGAAATAGGGCTATGTTTTGTTTTATAATTTTTTTTTAATGTTTATTTTTGAGAGAGACAGGAGGACGTGAGTGGGGGAGGGGCAGAAAGCGAGGGAGACACACAATCAGAAGCAGGCTCCAGGCTCTGAGCTGTTAGCACAGAGGCTGACATGGGGCTCGAACTCACAAGCCGTGAGATCATGACCTGACCTGAAGTCCGACACTCAACCGACTGAGACAACCAGGTGCTTCATGTTTTGTGTTGTTTTTGTTTTTGTTTTTTTATTTTTGAGACAGAGAGAGACAGAGCATGAACGGGGGAGGGGCAGAGAGAGAGAGGGAGACACAGAATCGGAAACAGGCTCCAGGCTCCGAGCCATCAGCCCAGAGCCTGACGCGGGGCTCGAACTCACGGACCGTGAGATCGTGACCTGGCTGAAGTCGGACGCTTAACCGACTGCGCCACCCAGGCGCCCCTGTTGTTTTGTTTTTGAGATAAAGAGGGCACAAGTGATCTAGGGGGAGTGGGAGAGAGAAAGAAAGAAGCAGGGCTCAAGCTCACCCAGTGTGGGACTTAAACTCATGAACCATGAGACTGTGACTGTGCCGAAGTCAGATGCTTAACAACAGCCACCCAGGCGCCCAGGGTTACATTTTTTTAAAATATGTGCAAGACCTGTACACGAAGAATTAGAAGATATTGCTGAGAAAAATTAAAGACCCCAAATAAAGGGAACATGTACGATGTACATGGAAATGGAAGATTTAATATTGTTAAGATGTTTATTCTCCCCAAACTAAATAATCCTGCAAGTTTAAAAAAAAAAAAAAAAAAAGACAAGCTGATTCTAAAATTTATATGAAAATGAAAATGCAAATGACCTGGAATTCCCAAAACATTCTGGAAAAAGGATAAAGCTGGCCAACTTACACTATATATCAAGATATACTCTAAAGATACAGTGATCAAGACAGTGTGGTATTGGCATAATAACAGAGATCAATGGATAAGAACACAAAGTGCAGAAATCGACCCATACATATGTGGTCAGCTGATTTTCTACAATGGTACCAAAGCAATGAAACTAGGAAAGAGAAGTCTTTTCAAGCAAATGACATTGGAAGAACTGGATATCCATATGGAGAAATCATCAAAATTAAAAATCTTTACCAAAACACATGGTTAAGAAAATAAGTAAAAAAGCTATAGACAGAAAACCATCACAAAACATAGACCTGACAAAGAATTTATTTCCAGAACACCTTTCTTTACTACAAACCTTTTCACTCATATCACCCACCCATTTTTCTGCTGAGTTGGTAGTCTTTTTCTTATCAATTTGTATAAGCCCTTTATATATTAAGAAAATCAGTTCTGTGACATTAATGGCAAATATTTTCCCTAGTTTACTATTTGTCTTTTTACATTGCTCCTATTTTATTATTATTTTTTTAACGTTTATTTATTTTTGAGACAGAGACAGAGCATGAACGGGGGAGGGCCAGAAAGAGGGAGACACAGAATCGGAAGCAGGCTCCAGGCTTTGAGCCATCAACCCAGAGCCCGACGCGGGGCTCGAACTCACGGACCGCGAAATCGTGACCTGAGCTGAAGTCGGACGCTTAACCGACTGAGCCACCCAGGCGCCCCTACATTGCTCCTTTTTTAAATGCAGAGTTATTTTTATGTAACTGAATTCACTTTTCTTTTATAAACTTTTAAGTTGTGCACAGAATGGACTCAGTTACCCTATGGACCAGTTCTTTCATGGAGTTTTCTTAGTATTTCCATTGTTTTATTTATTTTTGTTGCATTCAAATCCTTGGTCATTCTGTAATCTATCTTGATGTAATCTAATTTAGTGAACACTAAATTCTGTTTTTAATTTTTTCTTTAATGATCAAGGCATTTAATGGCCATTAGTTTTCTTCTTCTTCTTCTTCTTCTTTTTTTTTTTTTTTTTGAGTTTATTTATTTTGAGAGAGAGGCAGAGAGAGAATCCCAAGCAGGCTTTGCACCATCAGTGTGGAACCCGATGCAGGGCTTGAGTCCATGGAACCCTGAGATCATGACCTGAACGAAAATCAAGAGTCGGACACTCAACCGACTGAGCCACCCAGGCACCTCCTATATATTGAAATTTTATCACACAGTTTACTTTCTACCTTAAATTCTACCTCATCTGCTCCTGATACTGCCATTCCTTCTTTTTATTTACCGCTCCTTTCTTTTGGTTTACATTTGCCTAGACGTTTTTTAACTGTCACTTTATTTTCAACCTTTCTTGTTCATTTTCTTTTATGTTTCTTATATATAGCATATACAGGCATACCTCAGAAATATTGTGGGTTCAGTACCAGACCACTGCAATAAAACGAGTCAAAGGAGTTTTTTTGGTTTCCCAGTGCATATAAAAGTTGTTTACACAAACTGTAGCCTATTAAGTGTGCAGCATTATGTCTACAAAAAACATACATACCTTAAATAAAAAATACTTTTTGTTATTAAAAGTGCTAACCACCAACAATGCTGACTCACTTTTAGTGAGTTGTAATCTTTTTGATGGTGGAGGGTCTTGCCTAAATGTTGATGGCTCCTGACTGATCGGGATGGTAGTGTACTGAAGGTTGGGTGGCTGTGGTAATTTCTTAAATTGGATAACATGAAGTTTACAGTACTGATAGAATCTTCCTTTCGCGAACAATTCCTCTGTAGCATGTGATGCTGTTTGATAGCATTTTACCCACAGAACTTCTTTCACAATTGGTGTACATTTTTTCAAACCCTGTTGCTGCTTTATCAACTAAATGTATATAATATTCTAAATCCTCTGTTGCCATAACAATTCTCACAGCATCTTTACTAAGAGCAGATTCCATCTCAAGAAACCACTTTCTTTGCTCATCTGTAAGAAGCAACTCCTTATCTATTCAAGTTTTATCAAGAGGTTGTAGCAATTCAGTCCCATCTTCAGGCTCCACTTCTAGTTCTCTTGCTAGTTCCCCCACATCTGCATCTACTTCTTCCACTAAAGTCTTGAACCCTCAAAGTCATCCATGATAGTTGGAATCCACTTCATCTAAACTCCTGTTAATTTTGATATTTTGACCTCTTCCCATGAATCATAAATGTTCTTAATGGGGCACCTAGACTGGTGAATCCTTTCCAGAAGATTTTCAATTTACTTTGCCCAGATACATCAGAGGAATCACACACCATCTATGGCAGCTATAGCCTTATAAAAAGTATGTCTTAAATAATCTGAATTGAAAATTGAAATTACTCCTTGGTCTATGGGCTGCAGAACAGAGGTTATGCAGGCATAAAAATATTAATCTCGTTGGACATCTCCATCAGGGCTCTTAGGGTAACCAGGTGCATTGTCAATGACAGGTCTTATTTTGAAAGGAATCTTTCTGAGTAGTAGGTCTCAACAGTGGGCTTAAAATAATCAGTAAATCATGTTGTGAACAGATGTGCTGTCGTCCAGGCTTTGTTGTTCCATTTACAGAGCCCAGGCAGAGTAGGTTTAACATAATTCTTAAGGGCCTTAGGATTTTCAGAATGGTAAATGAGCACTGGCTTCAACTTCAAGTCACCAGCCACATAAGCCCCCACCTAACAAGAGAGTCAGCCTGTCCTTTGAAGCCAAGTATTGACTTTTTCTTCTCTAGCTATTAAGGTCCTAGATGGCATCTTCTGCCAATAGAAGTCTGTTTCATCTACACTGAAAATCTGTTGCTTAGTGTCGTCACCTTTATGAATTACCTGAGCCAGATCTTCCAAATAACTTGCTGCAGCTTCTACACCAGCACCTGCTGCTGCTTCACCTTGCACTTTTATGCTATGGAGACGGCTTCTTTCTTTAAACCTCATGAGCCAAACTCCGCTAGCTTCAAATTTTTCTTCTTTCAGTCTCATCTCTCTCAGCATTCACGGAACTGAAGACAGTCAGGGTCTTGCACTAGATTAGGCTTTGGCGTAAGGGACTGTTTTGTCTGGTTTGATCTTCTATACAGACTACTAAAACCTTTGCCATATCAGCAATAAGGCTGTTTTCACTTTGTCATCCATGTGTTCATTGGAGTAGCCTTCAAGAACTTTTCTTCTGTGTTCACAACTTGTCTGGCACAGGAGGCCTAGCTTCCAGCCAATCTCAGCTTTCAGTATGCCTTCCTCACTAAACTTGATAATTTCTAGCTTTTGATTTAAAGTGAGAGGCATAGGACTCTTCCTTTCACTTGAACACACTGCGGTGTTACTGGTCTAATTTCAATATTGCTGTGTATCTAGGGAATAGAAAGGCCCAAAGGGAGAGAGACGGGAACAGTTGGTGGGGGGAGCAGTCAGAACATACATAAGTTTGCCATCTTCTATGGGTACAGTTCGTGGCACCCCAGAACAATGGCTATACTAACATCAAGGATCACTGATCACTATAAAAAATATAATAATAATAAAGTTTGAAATACTACAAGAATTACCAAAATGTGACACAAAGACACAACGTGAGCAAATGCTGTTGGAAACATGGCGCCAATAGACTTACTTGATGCAGGATTGCCACAAATCAATTTGTAAAAAGCGCAGTATCTGTGAAGCACAATAAAGTGAAGCACAATAAAAGAAGGTATGCCTGTATGTGGCTTGTACCACTGGATAGGCTGTATTGGTGTTTATCCAAGAAAAATTAAGGATAACTATTAGGGGACTGGTCAATTTAAAAAATATACCCATACAGTGGGATGCTACTTAACCAAGAGGAGTTATGTAGATGAGGAAAAGATAATCATATACTGTACTTGGAAGTCATCTTTCACATTTCCTTCTCCTTCATCCCCATAACCAATCTGTCACCCAAGTCCTGTTGATTTTACTTCCTAGATCATATTTATGTACATATCCCATCTATCCTGCTACCATTCTAATCCAAAGTACCACTAATGGTACTTTGCAGTGGCCTCCTGTTCTACCCACATCAGCTTTGCTCCCACACTAATCCATCTTCTTCAGTGCTGCTAGAGCAAAGACTACAAATTGGATGATGTCACCAAAAACTCTTCAATAGATTCCTATACATTTAGAGTAAAATTCAAAATCTAAACCTTAATGCCCTACATCACTAGATCAGGTCCACTTCATGCCATTCTCTTCTTTGCTCTCTGTACTCCAGCTACACTAGCTGCTGCCCATGTTTCTACCATCATAATATAATGATTCTTACTGTTGTGCTTAGTGATTTACACAAATTATCTCATTTAATCCTCTCAGCAAGGTAAATACTTGTGATACTACCATTTGACAAATGAGGAAACTGAAGCTTTAGAGGAATTAAGGCATCTGCCCAAGGTCTTACAACTTGTTAAGTGGCTACAGCAGGATCTGAACCCAGGTCTGAGTCCTGAGTTCATTCTATCTATTCCCCTGGATTTGTACCCTTCAGCCATGTTTATCTTGGCATTACTGATAATGCTTTGCACATATTACCTAAATAGTCATGTTCAGTCAGGTGTTTTACTTTGCAAAAAATTATTTCCATCCACAACTACTCAAGACAAGACTTACTCTTAATTTTCTATAACCTATCCAGTATAAAAAGACAAAATGCTCCAGTATCTCTAAACCTGTAACTGTGGAATCTAAACTCGGTAATTATGTCAAAATATCAAAAACAGAATATAAATGGGCTTTTAAAATAATGTTTCTGGCACTAGTAAATGACTCCAGAGAGAAATTAAGGTTGCAAGGAGCTTTAAGGGTTATGCTGATTTTATCATTTTGTTTTATGAAGCCCAAATGAAGCATTCTGAAGCCCAAATAAAGTGTCTCGTCCAAGTTGCACAGCAAGCTAATGACAATGCTGGAACCATTAACTTCCAGCCCAGTGCTTTCATTTAGAGCATAATCCAATCAACTGGACAGACTTGGAGTTTTATTAGTGTCTTGTGTTTCAAACAACAGGATGTAAAAAACAATAAGAAATAATTATATTAAAAGAGTGGGTTTTTTTTAAGCGTCTATTTCTAATCAGTATCATATGGACATTAAAGTTGTTATCCTTCCAACTCAAAGTGGCTTATTTGCATTTCACATTTAGAATAAAAAAGAAATAAAGTGAATACCTTTTTAGTCCATCTTTTTACTCCATTATATCCTTTGGTTACCAGCTGTCTATGAAAAAAGCTGTTGAAGAAGTGAACCTAGAAGAGACATCAAATATAAGCACCCAGATTATATTAAGCTGTACCCAGATTTAACTTCAAAAGAACATGGAAATTTAAAAACCCTTGTATGTAAGACAGACCAAAAGGAGGAAAAGTTTCTTCTATAGAAAATACATTACCTGATTCACAGAAGATTCTGTTCCAAATTTTCTTAGAATAACCTTACACTGTGGTCTATAGTCAGAACTGGAATGGGACAGTAAATAAATAGATTACCTGAATCCAATCAAGTAGAGAAGCAACCTGACAAATCTCTCCAAATCAGGTGATAAAACTGAAAGAGGCTAAGAAAGAATGAGGTAACATTACCTTGAACTCAAGGGATATGGATTACAAAACTAACCCCATCTGAAGGATATGGACTTGCAGACTCCTGCTTTCATAACTGTTAAAAAGCCTTAACATGATCATTTCTAGCACAGAAATAATTAACCTGGTCATATGGAACATCGTGTCCTGACATCAAATTTCTGGCTTCTAAATTAGGATCAGCTCATGTGAGCTAGTAAACATATTGTGGTCTTAATGTGTTCACTCAGTAATGGATTCGCCTGAGATGAAAAAAATGTTCCCTCAGTGTTGAGGTTCTCAGGATGTGGTCACCAGATCAGCAGTATCAGCATCCCCAGGAACTTCTTAAAATGCAAATTTTCAGGCCCTACCCCAGACCATTTACTAATGCAGAAACTGAGCGTGGAGCTCAACAGTTTGGTTTGATAAACCTTCCAAAAAATCCCAATGCACACTGTTCTGAGATCTCTGCAGCTTAAGATATCAATAAAAAGAGCTTGTAATAGCTATTTCTAAGAAAAGTGATTCTCAAACTCTGTGTGCATTAGAATCCGGACAGCTTGTGAAAGCAGATTGCTGGGCCCCACCTCCAGTTTCTGATTCAGTAGGGGTAGGTTAGAGTTCAAACTTTTACATCTCTGGTAAATTCCTAGGTAATGTTGGTGCTACTGGTCTGGGGACTGTAAGTATCCTTTTAATCCAATGAAGGTTCAGAATTAAATATAATGTAGAAATAATGAAGGTAAATTATACCCTTAAAATTAACACCTTTATGTTAAAAGTCATCTATAATATGTGTTTAGGTTTAAACTTTCTGGTGATTAAGAGAATTTCACATAATAGAGAATCCAACAGATTAACCTCATGATTCCAATTTAAAATGCAACAGAATTGCAATTTTAAGTGGAAAGTTGTAAAACATTTTGTCTATATTCATAAAGTGTTGGAATCTCCGACTCATTATATTTATTTATCTGTTTAAATTATTAGATTTATAAAAGTATTTGGAAAGATTTTAGATACTGAAATCAAAAGTTACCCATCAGACAATCTAAATACTCAGAAAAATTAACACATTAAATTAAAAAAAATAATTTTAATAGTAACAAAACTCTATGGGAATTTTAGAGTTTAAGGAGGGTTTGTCTGTATTTGAACAGAATACCCAAGATTAATCCAAGAAAAAGTGACAATGAATACCACTTTATTACATCTTTAAAAAGAATAAGACTTTAAGTTAAATTGAAAAACTTAAAGCAAAAATACACTTTTTGTGCATCTCCTCACTGTTAAAAAAGAGACAACAGACCCAAAATAGAGTCTAACTTAGTGCTGACTTGTGCTTAGCCCATGTCACCAAACCAAAAATACCTAACCTAATTGCAACTTCAGCCTCTCCCAGGACTGTAATCTTAATAGAACTACCTGCTCAGCACTACTTAGGTAACCTGCCTGTTAGGCCTGGTCTTCCCCTCAAGTAAGGTAACTTTGCTGCAATCAATCTACTCTTGCTAATAACCCTCTTGTCCTGCCCCCTTCTGCCTTATAAGTCTTCCATTTTGTACAGCTCTTCAAAGCTCCTTTTTACTTGTTAGATGGGATGCTGCCTGATTCATCAATGATTTGAATAAAGCCAATAAGATCTTAAAATATACTCAGTTGTTTTTTATTTTTGAGAGCAAGTTCGAATGGGGGGAGGGGCAGAGAGAAAGGGGCCAGAGGATCCGAAGTGGGCTCTGCAAAGACAGCAGTGAGCCCGATGCAGGACTAAAACTCACCAACTGGGAGATTATGATCTGAGCCAGAGTTGGATGCTCAAATGACTGAACCACCCAGGCGCCCCAACTTTTTTCACACCTTAAAAAAGCCTCCTTGGGGTGCCTGTCTGGTTCAGTTGGTGGAGTGTGTGACTCTTGATCTTGGATTGTGAATTCAAGCCACTCGTACAGAGATTACTTAAATCTTAAATTAAATCTTAAAAAAAAAAAAGGTGGGGCACGCCTGGATGGCTCAGTCCGGTTGAGTGTCTGACTTCCGCTCAGGTCATGATCTTGCAGTTCGTGGGTTCAAGCCCAACGACAGGCTCTGTGCTAACAGCTCAGAGCCTGAAGCCCACTTCAGATTCTGTGTTTCCTCTTTTTGTCCCTATCCCGCTCATGCTCGCTCGCTCTCAAAAGTAAATAAACATGTAGGAAAACACTGGCAATCTGACTTTCTTATGCTCAAATATTGTCTAGAACCTATGCCCAACCTGTTAGCGCCTGATCAAGATAAAATCAAAACCTTTAAAAATCGAAGGAATATCAAATAATTACATCAAGTTAAAAAGAAACCTCATTTTAATACACAAGAATTCTCTCTCCTGAAGAGTAACTTTCACTTACTTTGTCTGGGACTGCATCCATTATCAGCTCACCATACATATTAATGACCTATAAAAAGTCAACATAAAACCAGCTTACTAACCCTATACAATTCAGAACATCCCATCAGAATGAATAACACTGACACCCGTTAACAGTAATCAAACCTTTTGGATGCTGGGGTTGGTGAATGAGTAGCTTTAGTAAGGGTAAAGAATCCTTGATTCAAAACATAACTATGAGACCAACCCAAAGGTTAATTATATTTTATTATCCAACATCCTCTGCAACTTTTCCACACTGAGAACCTACAATACACTAACCTGGTCATTCAGCCAATTCTGACCATCCAGAGTTGCCAGATCATCCATATCCAGCATGTGCTTATTGTAGAAGATGCGGAAGTTGCATTTTTGATGCCTGGCCCGATAGTTTGTTATTTCTCTATTGATAAATGGTTTTCTGAAAAAGAAAGATTTTGAAAGAAAAGAAACACGAGTTCCACTAAATTTACTAAGTATCTTCTTTTTTTAAAGTCACATGTGCCAACAATTTTATTTTCAAGGGCTTAAATTAAGCATTATTGACAAACCTATTAGAAAAGTCTTCATTAAAGACATCTTTTAGTCTTCCAAGGACATCTTTTTCACTGAGTGGGACCAAACTGCCATACTTCTTCATAACCTCATCTAGGAATCCTTAAATAAAGGAAGAGAAATTACAATGGAAAAACCATTTTCAGCAAAAGTCATTCTCCCAATATTTAACCTATACACAACACTTACCACACATCTAACCTATACATTACGCTATACAGAAATCTTTTAATTAAAAGTTATGTTTTGTAAAAAATAAAATAGATCAGGCCCTCACCATTCCAATCCAGAGAGAAATGCCTTAAGGTATCATTTCACATTGGATTTTTAAAGCTACTGATGCACTGTTAGAAAATGGCTAGCTAAAACTGAAGATTGACATCACTCAGTAGTTTAACCTTGAAGAAGAATCTTCCCTTCTAAAGAGTGAAATCTAAAATGGTTTAATCACCTGGTTAAATGTGTATCACATCTGGTAACTAAAGGAGTTTTCTTTTTTAAAATATTTTTTTATTTTTGAGAGAGAGCGCATGTGTGCATGAGTGGGGAAGGGGTGGCAGGGCTACAGAGGATCCAAAGCGGGCTCAGAGCTAACAGCAGCAAGCCCAATGCGGGGCTCGAAATCACAAACCCTGAGATCATGACTTAAGCTGAAGCTGAATGCTCAACCAACTGAGCCACCCAGGTGCCCCTAAAGGAGTTATCTTTTCAAAAACCACAATTTATTGAGGGATTTGTTGATATCGCAGTCACTATTATTTGGTAAGTGTGTGTCAGCATATTTTAAAAGGTGAAGCAGAATTAAAGGATGACTTCTTGGCCAGAATAGGACAGTCGTTGGGTCAAATAAGATGTATACGCATTTTAATGGCTTCCACGAGGACCCACTGAACAAACATACTTAAAAAGGTCCTAGGAAATAAAATCAGGGCTTTATTTCTAAGGAAATACACAGAAGCTGAGGGAAAGAAAGGCTTACAAAAATGCTGACATGACTTAGGACATTCACTGATGCTGAATGGGGAGAGCAATAACCTAATTAACCATCAGTCTAAAAGTCTCCAGAATTAAGATGGGAAGAATGAGCACTGTTAGCCACTTATTTTACCCAGTTCCCTTTCTACCTTCAAGAATGGCCTCTGGTACACATCAGTACAAAATGGACAGGAAAGAGAACAATGGAGTAACTGTCCCAAGAACAGGGTGGATTTTTTTGAGGGAGAGTCAGACAAAGGTGTGAAAAACAGATCTTCCTTTTGTTAGTCTCCTACCAGAAGGCTCCCAATTTGAAAGGCTTCAGAGCAAAGGTCAGGATATAGTAAACAGGAAAACGCTGATTGTTTATGCCTGGTTCTGGTCTAGGCTTTAGGCATAAAGAAGACAGAAAGGGAATCCTTTGTTCCAGCTTAATAAGAGAAGGAGGTAAAGATTTGGGGCTTCTAAACTTGTATTTGCCAACAAGTGTTTACAGGTTACCTAAGAACAGCCTTATGTCTGTCTACATGGGAGAATGAACTCAAATAGAAGATAAGGAATCCCAACATTTGAGAAACTGCATTTGAAGAGCAAATTTCATACAAAAATAATGCCCCTAATAATAAAAGAGTAAACTGTAGGCTCAGCAACCTGAGACTCTTCAAATAAGAAAGCAGTCTCCTCTATCAATGGGATATTGACCCCAATTTGAAACTAGTATCATAGGAAAGAGGTATCCCTCTTAACAGTGTTATCTATGGCAGGTAGTATTGGGGGGATTTTAAGTTATTTTTGTTTCCTCTTATCTGCATTTTTGTTTTCACTTTCAGATGATAAACATGGATTTCTAATGCAGTAGAAAGGTCCTGTGCGGATGATCAAGGAGAACCCTAGAGGACAATGTCTTATTGGTACACACATCTCACTGGGACCAGAAGTAAAACTGCATTCAAATAGCATTATCATAAACCAAGCACTACTACATCTCATCCTTTTAACTACCCTGTGTTAGATAGCATCCCTACTTTACCAATGGAGGTAGGAAGCTTAGGGAGGTTAAGTAACTTTCCCAAGAACCCTTAAGTAGCATATGGCAGAGTAAGATTCTGATTATAGGTTATATGACCACAGAAAGTTAACCATTAACTATTAACCTATGCTGCCTCCAAAGCAGGAGATACCTATTATCTTTTCTCTACAAAAGCAACTTGTTCTTCACTGCATCTTTTCCTTTTAATACCCCCTGGCCAAGAATTACCCAGAAAATGGCTTCTTAAGATGAGAATTAAACCCATTATTTTTTACCCACTTGCATTCACAAACTAATGAACCAAAAAGGAAAAATGCATTTGGCATAGTACTAAAACTTCAATGTGACCAAGAAAGAAATGATAAAATGTTAGGGGAAAAAGAAAACAAAAACTAGAATTCAAATTATAGTCCATCTGCCAGCACAAAAGGTAGTAACAAAAGGTAGTAACTCTTCCTCCCTGGCTGCTAGAAGCTCACCCATCATGAACAACACAACAACAGTAACTGTTGGGACCAGCAAGTTCATGACCAGTCCACTATTTCAGCAGAAACAAGTGGTCACTGATGTTCTTCATCTGGAAAAGGCAAAAGTACCTATGTCAGAAATTTGGGGAAAAATAGCCAAAATGTACAAGACCACATCAGAGGTCATCTTTGTATTTGGATACAGAACCCATTTTGGTGGTGGCAAGGCGACTGGCTTTGGCATGATTTATGAGTCCTTGGATTATGCAAAGAAAAACGAACCCACAGTCTTGTAAGACGGCCTGTATGAAAAGAAAAAGACCTCAAGAAAACAACAAAAGAACACAAGAACAGAATGCAGAAAGTCAGGGGGACTGCAAAAGCCAATGTTGGTGCCAGCAAAAAGGAGTAAAGATTCTACAGTGACTTTATCTGTGGTGATTGTGCAGATAAATACTGCAGAAATCCTTCATGAGAGGATTAATAAACTAAGAATTAAAAAAAAAAACCCACAAAAGGAAATAATATGAAAAATTTTTCAGAAGTTAAATTGCTCATCTTAAACCAAATGTGGATAGTTTTTTCTAAAGGCAATTGACAGGTCACATCCCACCATGCATGTGGAATGAGGTTGTGTTGTGCATACAAGAAATGGAACCATTTGCTTCTTCAACAAAATACAATACACATGTCAGAAAGGTCCCATCAAAAATAAGGAAGGCATGGGGCGTCTGGCTGGCTCAGTGGGGCATGCCACTCTTGATCTTAGGGTTGTAGGTTCGAGCCCAACATTAGATGCAGAGATTACTTAAAACAAAATCTTAATGACAAAATAAGGCATGAAATAGCTAAGACTAAACTTAAGAAATGTGCAAGCCTAAGTGAAAAGCACAAAATTCTGGTGAAAGGACATAGGTCAATAAATGGAGTAATTCTTTGTTTTTAGACAGGAAAACTCAGTATTGTAATAAATGTAATTTCCCCTTAGTCTATAAATGTGATGCAATACCAATCAAAGCCATTATTTTTGTTTGTTTAATTGAAAAAACAAATCTAAAATTCATCTTGGGACCAAAACATGAGAAATTCCTAGAAATTTTTGAAAAGAATTAAAGAGGAGAGGTGAATAAGGGAGGGCAAGAGAGGAGAAGGGCCTACTCCCATCAAATTATAAAACTGGGGCACGTGGGTGGCTCCACTGGTTAAGCGTCCCACCCTGGATTTTGGCTCAGGGCACGATCTCATGGTTTGTGAGTGTGAGCCCTTCGCCGGGCTCTGTGCTGATAGCACAGAGCCTACTTGGGATTCTCTGCCCCTCCTCTGCTCACACACACTGTCAAAATAAACTTTTTTAAAAAAATTATAAAACTACTAGAATTAAGACAGACTACTACTAGTATAGAAATTGAAAAACCAAATCCAGAAAGAGACCTAATAACAGGTAGCAACTCATAACCACAGGGAAAAGATCACTCAAATAATATTAGAACTATTAACTAAATCTTTTATTTACAGTTGGAATTCATTTTGATGTAAATCGAAGCCTAAATCAAGAGTCAGACGCTCAGTGCTCAATCGACTGAGCTACCCACGGGCCCAGGATTTTTTTTTTTTTATATTTATTTATTTTTGAGAGAGAGGGAAAGACAGAGCGCAAGTGGGGGAGGGGCAGAGAGAGAGGGAGACACAGAATCCAAAACAGGCTCCAGGCTCTGAGCTGTCAACACAGAGCCCCACATGGGGCTCAAAATCATAAGCCGTGAGACCATGACCTGAGCCGAAGTTGGACACCGAACCAACTGAGCCACCCAGGTGCCCCAGTATTTTTTTTCTAATACATGACCATAAATATTTTAAAATAAAATGGCAATCATCCTGTAATTCCTTTAGAACTTTTATGCCCTTTAATATGAACATTATTTATTCAACATGTAAGGAGCACTCTAGTTTCTCTTTTTGAAGTTATTTTATCCTATTCAATACACTATGGAATTTTTTTTTCCCTAGGCCAATTCAAAACAATCTAGTAACCCAGTAAATGGGTATGCCATAAACAATTCCCTACTGGGGACCATTTGTTAATTTTTTAGCTCTCCAATTAATGTCACAACTAAAGCCCTTGATATATCCTGGTTCTGTTGTTTCCTCACAACACACTCACTAAAAGTTAAATCTCTGGGTCAAAGGACATGCATATCTAAAAGTTCTAAATTTTCATTAATGACTTCTTATATACACACGCAGCTTTAGTGTTTATGGAGTCAAACTGGTATATTGCGTCTGAGTTTCCTATCAGGCTTTAAAATGTATTATTGGGACGCCTGGGTAGCTCAGTTGATTGAATGTCTGACTCTTGATTTTGGCTCAGGTCATGATCTCATGGTGAGACTGGGATCTACGCTGGGCATTAAGCCTGCTTGGGATTCTCTCTCTCTCCCTCTGTCCCATCTCTGCACATACACTCTCTCAAAAATATAACAGAAAATTATTAAATGTATTATTAATGTGAAATTACAAAATGGTGTTATAAAATGTGTTCTCTTTAATAGCTTTACTGACCCGTGATTCACATACCACAAAAAATTACTCTTCTAAAGTGTAAAATTCATTTTTTTTTTTTTTGGGGGGGGAAATTCAGAGTTGTCCAACCATTACTATCACCTAATTTAGTAACATTCATTACTCCACAAGAAACTTTGTACCAGTTAGGAGTCACTCCTCATTACTTCCTCTCTACAGCCCCTGGCAGCTATTAACCTACTTTCTATCTCTATATTTGCCTACCATGGACATTCCAAATCAATAGAATCACACAGTATGTGGCCTTTTGTGCCTGGCTCTTTTTACTTAGCATGTTTTCAAGGTTCATCCACACTGAAACATACAGCAGTACTTCATTCCTTTTTATGCCAGAATATCCCATTGTATAAAATACCAAATTTTACTTACTTGTTCATCAGTTGATGGACATTTGGATTGTTTCTACTTTTTGACTATGATGAATAATGATGCTATGAACATCTGTGTACAGGTTTGTGTGTGTTTGTTTCTAATTGGTTAAATTTTTAATCTACCTGGAATATACTGACATAGGAATCTATTTTTTTTCCTTCCAAAACCAGTTTTATGCAATATTTACAATTATAAAACAGTAAGTAAACTGTAGTAAGTACAACTGGCTCTTGATAAGTGTATCAATCTACTGCAGTGAACATGTGTAGTTCTATTAGAGAAAAGCCAGCATTCACCATGCCGTGGAACTTAGTATTAACTAATGCTATAGAAGTCAGTTAAAGGAGCATTCACTATACTGATTGTCCCGTATGGATTCCTATTCTAATTGCTCTATTAATCCTGATTATTCAGGTTTAGTTCCTTTATTTGTTGAATTTGTCCTTTTCATTGTGCTGGCTTTCCTCATATTTGGTGATAGATTGTGGGCTTATCTCTACTCGGGTAATTTTTTTTTTTTTTTTTTTTGCTGGTGCAGGGAGGGCTGTGATGGGCAGTAGCTGTTGCTCTGCCTTCAACCCTTTTCAATCAGCATGGAGATGCTAAGTAAAACCCCAAAAATGGTTCTTCTGGTTCTTCTTTCCTCAGTCTATTAAAATAATGAATTACTTTGCAGATCACCAAGTGTGCATTCTGTAAAAATGCCTACTTCCTCATGTCACACTACAGTCTTACTGTATGCCATTAGCCAACTGATCAATTGCTTTTGGAAGTGCTACATCTCCTTAAGTTAATTGGTATCTATGCATAAATGCTTACTTTTTCAGGTTTATGTATTATATGGTTTTGCTAACTTTATAGTAGAGAATTTGCCTTTCCCTATTCTAAGACAGTATAAACAACAGAAACTTTTGTTTTTAAAGATTTGCTAGGACTCTGTACTACTCTGTGTCTTTTTGTGGAGAAAAACTTTCTATACATACTTAATGGTTAAGAAAACAAAGTGCTCAGAATTGTTTAAACCACCAAGAAGTAATTCTCCTAATTCCCCAGAAAAGCCCTTTATAACAATTTGATATATATTTCCAGATGTGGCCGATACAAATGTGTGTGCACACTTCTATTCATATGCTCCATTTGTGTGTATATCTCTTAACAAAGTGGCATCATTCTGTTTTGCAACTTGCTTTTTTCACTTTATGTAGACAGCTTTCAGTTCAAAATATAGACTGAACTTTTTAACAGCTTCATAATGTACTATTGCCCAGATGTGCTGTAATTTATACTTCCATAGAAACTTTTTTTTTGGTTGTCTCCAGTTTTGTTTCGTTTTTATAAAAAAAAAATTTTTTTTTATGTTTATTCATTTTTGAAAGAGAGAGACAGAGAGCAAGTAGGAGTGGGCGGAGAGAGAGGGGGGACACAGAATCCAAAGCATACTCCAGGCTCTGAGTTGTCAGCACAGAGCCCAACGCGGGGCTCGAACTCACGAACCACGAGATCATGACCTGAGCCGAAGTCGGACGCTCAACTGACTGAGCCACCCAGGTGCTCCAGTTGTCTCCAGTTTTTTTACTACCAGGACAATACTATAAGTAATGTCCCTATACAAATAAATATATTCTTATTTTGGATAAACTGCAAGAAGGGGAATGGGTCAAAGACTAATATTGCCATATTGTCTTCCAAAAATGTTTACACCAGCTTACTCATGGGGTAGATTTTGACAAGAAGACTTTTTAAAGTATGACGTAAAAACTTGAAGCCATTAAAGATAGAGAAGTTTCACAATGAAGAATTGATAATTTCCTTTAAGCGAAATTACCACACTCAAAGTCAGGGTACTTTTACCTTTGGGGAAGGAAAAACTTAAACTCTTAGGACATTTGTAATTAAAATTTAACAAGGTAGGAATCACTGTTGCTCACTGCCACAGTCTCAGAACTAGCACAGTGCCTGGCATATAGGAACTTCTAGGCAAAGGAAAATTATATACAAACCAAAGATGGCCAAGAAACACAGAAAAAGATGTTCAAACTTTAAACTCAAAAACACAAATCAAAACAACTCTCAGGTGATCTAGAAGAGAAGATTAGTAAATTTTAACAAGTGTAAACTGGTTCAACTTTTTGGAGGGTAATTTCACAATTCTCTTAAAATTTTAAGTGTATTTGTTCATCATCAATTCCACTACTACAAATTTAACTTAGAGAAAAAACTGTTAAAGTATATAGAAGTAGTTTCATTGCACTATCATTTATAGAAGAAAACAACTGGAAGCAACACAAATATCATCAACCAAAACTTAAAGTATTGAACATCTCCATAATACAGCAATATAGAAGACTTCAAAGAATGTCTAAATGCTTACAGGGAAATCCATGTGTGGAAGGAAAAAACAGGAATCTCCCAGAAAAGATAATGGGGGGCACTTGGGTGGCTCAGTCGGTTAGGCATCTAACTCTTGGTTTTGGCTCAGGTCACGATCTCATGGTTTGTGAGTTTAAGCTCCACATCGGGCTCCGTGGGAACAGTACGGAGCCTGATTGGGATTCTCTCTCCCCCTCTCTCTGCCCCTCCCGCAACTCATTCTGTCTCTCAAAAAGAAACAAACTTAAAAAAAGAACAAAGAAAGAAAAGATAATGGACAGCAAGTGTGGGCCGCAGGTTGAGGGAGAATAAAGGAAGAGTGCGTACCAGAAAGGCAGATTGACAGCTGTTCGTCATCCACAGGAGATGCTTTCTGACTGTTCCTCCCACCTCCTGCTTGATTTTCGAGTTTGAGTCCACTGCATGTCAGAGGAGCCTCCAGTGGACTTTTACAGTAAGGGTGGTCCAGCAACTTAGAACTAAGAATGTTCTGCTTGAGAGATCCATCCTCATCCATCTGGCATGAGCTCTCAGTCTTTTCGGACACAGGCCCATCTACATCACTCACAGACTGATCTGCCCCAGACATGGGCAGTTTTACTCTGTCATCACTGACAGTACTTGTCCGATTTTCCTGACCCAGAGTCATAACTTCTCTTTCATTTTCTGAGATAAACATGTTACTAGAATCATGTTCTGATAAGGGGATATCATGAATCAGCTCTGTACACTCCCACTTAGGAGAACAGGGTGACTGGTCCCAGGTGTATGTGACACTACCATTCTGTTGGTCAGGGAATGCTTCATCTAAACTAAGCTCCTTGCCCAAGAAAGGGCTTCCTTTAGTGTGGCCATCAGGCACATGAGAGTTCTTTCCCTTCATCACAGCATTGCTGTCCATATCTGGGAAGTATGGTTGATGCCGACAAGAAGGGTCTTTAGGTTCTGGGGAAGGGAATGGGCTGCAACTGCCACCCTCACTGTTTTCCCTAAGGGTCTCTTGATGGTCCCCAGTGACCTGCACCCAGCTTCGCTGGGCTTTTTTTAGCTTGCAAACTTTGCTTTTTGTTCTGAAGTGCTGGGATCTGAGAATCCTGTACCGAAATCTAATCATGGATAATTTCTCATACATCATAAGAGGAGATACTTTTATTCTTCTATGTTGGTTAAGTTGAAACTTTTTTGGAATCAGGGGTCCCCCATTCCTGTGGTGCTCCAGCCCTTGGTAGCAGCCATAACAAAAGCGCTTTCTCTTATGGTTGCTCAAGGTGACCACAATTGTGCCACTCTCACCTGGACTTTGGCTCTCCCCATTGAACTTCATGGGAAAGTCAGAAGCTTGTGGCTCCGTCCTAGGTCTGTGACCACTGACCTGACCTAAAACACTATTTGCTGGTAAGTCCGCAACCGCCTTCAAGAGACTTTTATCTCCACAGTATTCATGGTCAGAGTTCTTTGTTGATGATAGCAGCCTCTCTGCTTGGAGTTTCAGGAGGGTCCTTGAGGAGGAAATGAAGTGTTTAGAGTCTTTTCTTTTCACTTTAGAGGGCAAAGTACTAACATTCTGAAGAGCCACACTGGACTTTGCCTTAGCAAAAAAAGGTGCATCCTGGATCCATGTCTTCTGGATTTGAAGGGCCTTCTTTCTGCACTGGAAATGCCTCAGCTGCCTGCTCCAAATAACTGGCCTTCCCAATTTGGCTTTCAGAATGCACAAGTGTTGGTGAAAGCAAAACTTCTTAAAGCCTCCAAATCCAGTATTCCATTTCTCAGAAAAGGCTAAGTGGATTCCTTTCCTCCATAAAATTTTCTTCTGTTTTTTCATTTTTCTGATGCATAATGAGATCTTGATGCAGCTGTGAAGAGAAAGAAGAGTTACACATTTACCCTAAAAATGTCATTAAGATATAATCACAGCATTAGAAGTTAGAAAACTCTTAGGGGCAAAAAAAAAGCCTATGAAGTGCAATTTAGACTATCAGACATAACGAAATCCTTACCTGATTAAGGTTTTCCCCACAGTGAAAACTGGAAGACATGAATACTCTCACATGACCCCATTTGGTATAGCTGACTCTGACAGAAATGTCAAGATCATTTCCCAATATGCAGTCAATTTCTGATGGAGTAAACAGGGTAGGAAGTCAGAAGAAAATCGGTCAGTGTTGACACTGCTTCTTGTTAGCTAAGTGACTTTAAGTCAGTCACCCAAATTCTGTGTTCTCATTTGTAAAATGAAGGATGGGGAAGGAGGGGGGACCACATACCATTTAAAACTGATTCCATATAAAAAGAGTGTGTTCTAGGGGTGCCTGAGTGGCTCAGTCGGTTAAGGGTCCGACTTCAGCTCAGGTTATGATCTCACAGTTCGGGAGTTCGAGCCCCGCGTCAAGCTCTGGGCTGACAGCTCAGAGCCTGGAACCCACTTCGGATTCTGTATCTCCCTCTGTCTGCCCCTCCACTGTTTGCACTCTGTTCTCTTGCATTGTCTCAAAAGTAAATAAACATTAAAAGATTTTTTTTTAAAAGAGTGTGTTCTATACATCAAATCTTAGAAAGGAAGGGCAATACTTTTGCTGGGTATAGACATCTAGAGGCAGACAATGCAAGCAACATCAGTACCTCAAGAGGGAAACCAGCTTCCTCTTTGTCAGTCAGTCAAAAACTTTGAGTGACTATGCAGGGATATGAGCCCATTAGGTGCTCTCACACCATTAGGTGCTCTCACACTCTCAGGGTTCTGATTCTCAAGTGAATCTAAGTAAAAAAGCACACGCACACACACGCATATATGAAGTTCGGGGACACACTTATTAGGAATGATAGATGAAAATGATAGTCAAAAACCAAACAGGATCCCTCCTCAGATTTAATAAGATCTAGCACTACTGAAGGCTCTTCAGTGCAGAATGAAAGGTGTCAGCTGTTGTGGGTGGTGGGGCAGAAGAAATAATAGACTATGAATCAAAAAACTAATAATCTAATTTCAGCTTGCTATTAGCTTATTAAGAAAAGTTGTATTACTTTTTTGTGCATCAGTTTTCTCTGGGAAAAAAAAAAAAGGACTGAGCACATGTTTACCTCAGTTCCCTCTCCAAATCCCATTAAGATGACAGAAATGGGTTTTAAGAAGGGAAAAACTCTCACGGACAAAGAAAATTAAAAAGCAGACAAGAAAGGGTGCCTGGGTGGCTCAGTCGGTTGAGTGTCCAGCTTCGGCTCAGGTCATGATCTCACGGTTCATGAGTTCAAGCCCCGCGTTGGGCTCTGTGCTGACAGCTCAGAGCCTGGAGCCTGTTTCAGATTCTGTGTCTCCCTCTCTCTCTGCCCCTTCCCCACTCATGCTCTGTCTCTCTCAGTCTCTCAAAAATGAATAAACGTTAAAAAAAACTTAAAAAAATTTTTTTTAAAAAAGCAGACAAGAACAATACAATTTTGAAAGAAGAAAGCACATAACTGAGTGATGAGCAGGCCAAAAGAATGAAAATCTAAGCCAGCAGCAGGCGAAGACCAGAAGCAAGTTACAGGACCTCAGAAAGGCTCAGGAATAGAAGCAACAATACCTATGAAGGTCAAGAGAAGGGAGTTCAAGGGGTACCTGGCTAGCTCAGCTGGTAGAGCCTGCAACTCTTGATCTCAGGGTTGAGTTCAAGCTCATGTTTGGTATACAGATTACTTAAAAATAAAATCTTTAAGGGGCACTGGGTGGCTCAGTCAGTTAAGCATCCGACTTCGGCTCACTCACGATCTCACTATTTCTGAGTTCAAGCCCCATATGGGGCTCTGTACTGACAGCTCAGAGCCTGGAGCCTGCTTCGGATTCTGTGTCTCCCTCCCTCTGTGCCCCTCCCACACTCATGGGGTGTCTCTCTCTCTCTCCCTCTCTCAAATAAATATTAAAATTTTTTAAAAAATAATAAAAATTTTTGTAAAACAAAGAAGGGAGCTCAAAAAGGAGGGACCCATTTAAAGTCTGAATAAGAAGCAGTTAGACCCCCAAGATGCGCATTCTCCTACCCTGGCAGATAACCAAAGTTTTACTTTCTGGGGAGGACAAACCAGGCTAGTCAGGCACATCATGCACAACTGAAGGCAGGGGTTCAACAGGATCTAGGATTTTACACAGTGAATTCCCTCCCCAACCCGTTTCCCCATTTAGATCCCAGAAAAAGATTTATAGCTTAAGGAAGAGATCAGCCCTGGGAGCAGATACTGATTTTTGGGGATGCCTCAACTAAACAGGCCCGAACAATTACTCTACACTATACCCCAAAGTTTAAGCAGTGAGACCCCAAATCCCTCCCCAACTCCACCCAGGAGGTAACTGCCCCTCCACTACCCAACTTTGGAAGTTTATTCTCCAGAAAGGGTAAAAGTGAATGAAGCTCTGCAGCCAGGGTGATCCCAGACACAATATGAAGATGGATTTATACACTAAATATATGCATCCCAACACTTTCCCACTCATTTCCCAGAACCTTGGCAGTTTGCTTTACCATCCAAGTAGGAAATTAGAAGATTCTTCTCTGGGGAATCTAATTAGTCCACAAGAAAATACATACAGATATCCCTCCAAAATGGCCCAGGATGGCCCACAGTACATCTCAAAGTTGCCAAGTCTCACCGCATGTTCTAAATTACCAAGCAACCTCTTAGTGGTTATTCTTTAAAATGACAGGAAAATCCAAGATTCACCAGATTTCTAGGGTTGACAAGTGGACCAAAGTAAACATTTAAAAAAGCAAAAACTTACATAGAGAAGTCCATTTCAAAAAACTAAGGGAGGGGGCACCTGGATGGCTTAGTCAGTCAAGCGTCCAACTTTGGCTCAGATCATGATCTCACAGTTCGTGAGTTCGAGCCCCATATCAGGCTTGCTGCTCTCAGTGCAGAGCCCACTTCAGATCCTCTGCTCCCTCTCTCTGCCCCTCCCCCACTTGCGCTCTCTCAAAAATAAATAAAACATTAAAAAAATTAAAAATAAAATAAAAATAAAAAACTAAGAGGAGGAGGAAAGAGGAGTTCTTGTTTAATGGGTACACGTTTCCATTTAAGAAGATGAAAAAGGTTCTGAAGATGGATTGTGGCCATGGTTGCACAGCAGTGTAAATGTGTTTAATGCCACTGAACTGTACACCTAAAAATGTTTAAAACGGTAAAAGCTGGGGCACCTGAGTGGCTCAGTGGGCTAAGTGTCTGACTTCAGCTCAGGTCATGATCTCGTGGTCCATGGGTTCGAACCCCACGCTGGGCTCTGTGCTGACAGCTCAGGGCCTAGAGTCTGCTTCAGACTCTGTCTCCCTCTCTCTCTGCCCCTGCCCACCTTGCACACATGCTCGCTCGCTCTCTCTCCCTCTCTCTCACACACACACAAAAATAAACATTAAAAAATATTTTTTTAATAAAATGAAATAAAATGGTAAAAATTATGCTATGTATATTTACCACACTAAAAAACAAGAGGGAAGGGAAAAAAATCTAACAGTATCTTCAAAGTAAAAAAAAAAAAAAAAGTTATATCCACTGGGGGGAATATAATAGCATGTTTTATGTTGTTTTTTTTTAAGTTTGTTTATTTTTGAGAGAAAGAGAAAAAACAAGCATGAGCCAGAGGACGGACAGAGAACGGAAGAGAGAGAATCCCAAGGAGGCTCCACACTCCATGCAGAGCCCAACTTGGGACCTGATCCCACAACCATGAGATCATGACCGGAGCTGAAATCAAGAGTCAGATGCTCAACGAACTGAACCACGCAGGTGCTGTTTTGTTTTTGGTTTTGTTTTTCTAAAGGAACAATCAAAAATAATAAAGGGACCTTGGAAATTTAAAAGAATTGAAAAACTCAGTAAAAAGTAAAGGGCTAATATCCCTAATATAAAGAACTTTCTTAAATTGAGGGATAAAGAAAAAAAAAAAGCCTGATGGAAATATGGGAAAAAGACATAAGGAGACATTTCACAAATATTTTTAAATAGCTCTTAAACATAAGAAAAGATGTTCAACTTAAAAAAAAAATGGGCAAAGAGGGTTGGGGAGTTGTGCAAAATGAGTGAAAGGAGTCAAAATGTAAAAACTTCCAGTTATAAAGTAAGTTATGGAGATGTAATGTATAGCATGGTGATTATAGTTAATAATGCTGTACTGTGTATTTGAAAGTTGCTAAGAGAGTAAATCTTAAAAGTCCTCATCACAGGAAAAAAAACTTTGTTACTAAGTATAGTAGTAGATGTTAACTGGACTTACTATAGTCATCATTTTGCAATGTATACAAATAGCAAATCATGATGTAGAACTAAAAATGATATAATGCTATATGTTAATTATACCTCAATAAAAACACGGGCAAAAACTGTGACAACACATTCTGTTGGTGGGAGAAAAGAAACTTTCATACTTTGCTAATAGGAATACAGACCGATAAAATCCTTTTGGAGGAGAATTTGATAATATCTAACAAACCCTGGTATTTACCTTTTAATCTAGCAGCCCCACTTTTAGGAATTTGTCCTTAAGATACACCTCCAATAATAATGAAAATACAAAATCAAGGTTAGTCATTACAACATTGTAATTGCAAAATACTGGAGACCTAACAGGAAGGTAGTTGAATAAAGTATGGTTCTTTCACACACTGAGTGAAGCTATAGAAGAATAAAAATGAACTCCATGAGCTAACATGGAATGGTTTCCAGGGTAAGTGAAAAAAGCCAAGTTCAAATGAGTATTAATACTATGCCACCAAGACATGACTGTGGCACATAGACACCACAACTGCAAGTTTGGGGAGTTCCCAAAACCAGCCTCAGGTTTGGCAATTTGCCAAAAGGACTCACAGAGCTTACTGAAAACTATTATATTCATAGTTATGGTCTATTAAAGCTGAAGAATATGGATTAAATCAGCCAAGTGGAGAAGCACATAAGGTGTTCTAGCACCATGAACACAGGAGAACTTTACTGTCCTGACATCAGTGCATGACAATATTGCCATCCAGGAAAGCTTACCTGAGCCTTGATATCCAGAGCTTTTATTGGGGTTTTTAGGCATAACTGTTTGCCCACAAGACTGAGCTCAGTCTTTCAGCCCCTCTGGAGATCCACTGATACCAAAGTCATTACCCTAAACTACACTGTCGGTCCTTCTGGCATGGCCAATCCCCATCCTAATTCATGCTGTTAGACTGTTGGTGATCCAAAGCTCCCAGGCAAATACAGACATTCCAACAAGGCATGACATTCCAAGGGCTTAGAGATTACCTCCCAGAAGCCAAGGATAAAGGCTTGCTTTTGGGGCAAGGTTAAATTCTTTACCATGTAGCTGCTTCTCATGAAAGAAAAATTACAAAAATATACACATATCTGCCCTTTCGTCCCCCAAGACAAAATAAAATAAAAATACAAACATGGGAGGATAAACCAGAAACTAATGAGAACAATAACATACAGGAAATTATAGATATGTATAGGATGAAAGAATGAGAAGGAAAATGGCACAGGGATGAGAGTGGTACTTCTCTAAGCTTGCCTTTTTATAAAGTTCTGACTTTTAAAACCATGTTAATGCTTCATATACTAAAAAATATATACAAATAGGGGTGCCTGGGTGGCTCAGTAAGTTAAGTGTCTGACTTCAGCTCAGGTCATGATCTCATGGTTCATGAGTTCAAGCCTCGCATCCAGCTCTCTGCTGTCAGTGTGGAGCCTGCCTCAGAATCTTTGTCCCCCACTTCCCTGCTCACGCTGTCTCAAAAATAAATAACTTAAAAAATACATACACACACACACACACACACACACACACACACACACACACACACACAAATAATTAAAATCAACCAGAATGCAGGAGGACTCCAAAATGAAATACAAATAGCAAATGAATGACAAATAAATAACTATACTGAAAAAGTACGAAAAAATTAGCCAAAGTAATTTTCAAAAACATTTGGACTGTACAGGACTAGAAACAAAAGGACTGTATACAAATACTGTACTTTAGTTAGCAAATTAGTCTTCACAGATGAATGAGTTAATTTTGAAACTACTTTGTAAATATTCTAATTTTTTTAGTTAAGTAGGCTCCACGCCCAACATGGGGCAAGGGTTATATGCTTTATCAACTGAACCATCCAGATGCCGCAACTTTGTAAATACTCTAAAACTGAGTACATAGGAAAATAAGTTGTAGATAAATAGAGCTAGGTTTTTCACCATTGATGAAAGGAGTAGCAGATAGTGAACAGACTGAGACAGGTTTGAATCTATAATGACAGAATAAAATCAGAAGTATCCATGAGTTCATGATTTTATATATACATATACACAGATATACATCTAGAAATGTGCACACATGTGTATTTCCTAGCTCTGTCTACTTAGTGTAGAAGCAGTAACATCCCAGTAGCAATGAACACCCCTAGCACCCAGATCTTGGTTCCCATTTTAAAAAATGACTGATGCCAGAGCAGGACAGAACAAATAGATGAGCCTGGAATATCATTATAATGCCAGAAAGCAAAAAAAAAAAAAAAAAAAAAGTGCTCAAGAAATTATGACATGTCAAAAGAACACAGGAACCAACCTAAAGAGACTTGCCATGGTCAAAGACTCTGAGCAACTAAATATATAATGACAGAAATGGATTATAAGAGCAAAACAAATGCCCTAGTCTGCAACAATATATGACTAAATAAATGGGGAGAAGGGACAGCTCTCCTTACACAGAATTTCAAATTAATAAATACAGAAGGAATAATGGAAATAGAAAAGTTATAATTTGCAACTCATAAACAACAGACTCAGGAAAGAAAATTAGATGAAAAAATACAGTGAGAAACAAGATATATACCATCTCAAAGTATCTCCACAAGATACTTAAAATCACAAAGGGAAAAGTTGTACCTTTCAACAGAAAACCTGACAAACATCACCTTAGTCAGGTGATCAGGGCTATCATCACCAGTAGTAGTAAGATATGATGTTCATATGCCTCCTGATGTAGCACAATGTCACTTGTATGATGTACCACCTCTGTGATGTTATAAATGTATAACCTGAATTTAATCATAAGTAAAAACAGATAAGGCCACACTGAGGGACGGATACTCTATAGGATAACTGGCCAATACTCTTCAAATGTGTCAAGCAGGAGTGCCTGGGTGGCTCAATCGGTTAAGCGTTTGACTTCAGCTTACATCAAGATCTCACAGTTCTTGGGGCACCTGGGTGGCACAGTCGGTTAAGCGTCCGACTTCAGCCAGGTCACCATCTCACGGTCCGTGAGTTCGAGCCCCGCGTCGGGCTCTGGGCTGATGGCTCGGAGCCTGGAGCCTGTTTCCGATTCTGTGTCTCCCTCTCTCTCTGTCCCTCCCCCGTTCATGCTCTGTCTCTCTCTGTCCCAAAAATAAAATAAACGTTGAAAAAAAAAAAAAAAAAAAAAAAGATCTCACAGTTCTTAAGTCCGAGCCCTACACCGGGCTCTCTGTTGTCAGCACAGAGCCCACTTCAGATCCTCTGTCCCTCTGCCCCTCCCCGCAGTGCACACTCTCTCTCAAAAATTAACGAACATTTAAAAAAATGTGTCAGTCAAGGTCATGAAAGACAAAAAGATTGAGGACCTGTCCCAGATTAAAGGACTAAGCCTAAGAAGACAGGATAACTAAGGCAACATGTAATCCTGGATGGGGTCCTGGTCCAGAAAAAGATCACATGTTAGGCCATAAAACAAGTCTCAATAAATTTAAAACTGAAATTCTATTATGTGTCTTTTCCAACCAGAATGGTATGAAACTAAAAATCAATGACAAGAAAAAAAAAGAATTAAAAACCACAAACACATGGAGGCTGAACCACATGTTCACCCAATGGGTGAACAAAGAAATCAAAGACACCAAAAAATACACGGAAACAAATGAAAATGAAAACACAGCAGTCCAAAATCTTTGAGACATGGCGAAAGCAGTTCTGAGCAGGAGATGTGTAGTGATAGAGGCCTACCTCAAGAGAAAAAAAAAAATCTCTCGGGGTGCCACCTGGGTGGCTCACTCGGTTAAAAGTGTCCAACTCTGGATTTTGGCTCAGGTCACAGTCTCGTGGTTTGTGGGTTCAAGCCCTGCTGGAAGTGTGAAGCCTGCTCAGGATTCTCATTCATATTCTCTCATTCATATATTCTCTTTCTCTCCTCTCTGTCCTCTGTCTCCCCTCTCTCTCTCCCTCTCCCTCTCTCTCGACCTCCCCATGCTAAGTAAATATATAAACTTAAAAAAAAATATCTCAAATGAGTAATCTAAACTTACACCTAAAAGAACTAGAAAAAGAAGAATAAAACCCAATACGAGTAGAAGAAAGGAAATAATAAAGAACAGAAATAAATAAAATAGAGACTAAAAAACCAATAGAGGGGCAGCGGGGTAGCCCAGTCGGTTAAGCATCCAACTCTTGATCTCAGCTCAGGTCACGATCTCCGTCGTGAGTTCAAGCCCCCACTGAGTTCCAGGCTGGGTTTGAAGCCTACTTAAAAAATAATAATAAATAAAGTTTTAAAAATAGAAAAGACCAATGAGGGGCACCTGGCTAGCTCAGTTGGTAGAGCATATGACTCTTGATCTTGGGGTCATGAGTTTGAGTCCCACATTAAGCAGTAGAGATTACATTAAAAAAATATTTTTAAAAAAGAAAAACAGGGGTGCCTGGTTGGCTCCATTGGTTAAGTGTCTGACTTCGGCTCAGGTCATGATCCTGCAGTTCATGAGTTTGAGCCCTGCATTGGGCTTTGTGCTGACAGCTGAGCCTGGAACCTGCTTCAGTTTCTGAGTCTCCTCTCTCTGCCCCTCCCTCACCCATGCTCTCTCTCAAAAATAAAAAAGTAAACATAAAAAAAATTAAAAAATTAAAAATTAAATTAAAAAAAGAAAAGAAAAAAGTGGCAAAAGGAAAGAAAGAAAGAAAGAAAGAAAGAAAGAAAGAAAGAAAAAGATTATAAACCAGAAGATCAAGGTCTGAGGGAAAATTATTTTCAACACAGAACTTGAAACTCAGCCAATTCATCAATCAAAACTGAGCATAGAAAAAAGGTTTTCAGAGATGTAAGTTATTAAAATACAGAACTACCATGCATCTTTTTCTCAGGGAGCCACATTTTGTCACACTCTGACAAAATGAGGGAGTAAATGAAGAAAGACCTGAGACCCAGGAAAGATCCAAAACAACACACAAGCAAGAGAAATCCTAAAGAAAATGGTAAAGAAAGATCAGAGTGACAACTATGCCTCAAGCCTAGAGAGCCACCAATCCAGAAGAAAGAGGTCAAAAGGATTTGGGAAAGATGTCTCCAAAAATGTGAAATTGATAGAATTTCTAAAATGTCTGAATGCAAAGACAGATGAGATACAACTGGAAGAGAGCTTGAAAATATATTTAGTTTACTAAAAAGACTACTCACTTTAGGGACAAGAAAAAGTTGCACAAGAAAGGAAAAACAGTCACTATAAATCATAGAGTAATACATAACTTAGCTGTGACTACCATTTACATAATCATAAAAAGGCAAACACTGCTCTAATCAAATGGTTCTCAACCAGACACTCCTTATCATACCTCTCAGTCCAGTATTTAGAACTGTGTGGGAAATTTTTGGTTGTTACAATGAATTTAGGTTGGTATTGATATTTGGTGCCTGGTGTAATGCTAAATATCATGTAATGGACAGGATAATGAAGAACCGTCTCATCCAAAATGACAATACTGCCCCTATTGAGAAAAACCGCTTCTAGCCAAAATTACAGAATCACTACACAGTGAGGATAAATGGGACAGCAGACGTGTACATGTATGTAGAAGTGAAGAGCACATGTTAAAGAGAAGTAAATCTTTATCTTCCATAGTCTACAGATAAAGCTTAACACTAGGAAATCAAAAGTAACATTAAAAAAAAAAAAGCTAATTTAGGGACACGCTGTTGATACCAAAAGAACAGCTCAAAGACTTGAAAGTGGCTGTTGCTGGGAAACAGGAAATGGCAGAAAGGAGCAAGATTCTGGGAACTAAGTCAGGAAAGAGGGCTAGAGGTTTCTCCTTCAGTATACATTTCTCTACTTAGTCCCTTTTATTTTTTTTAACATTTATTTATTTTTGAGAGATAGAGACAGAGTGCAAGTAGGGGAGGGACAGAGAGAGAGGGAGACACAGAATCCAAAGCAGGCTCCAGGCTCTGAGCTGTCAGCACAGAGCCCAACACAGGGCTCAAACCCACGAACTGGGAGACCACGACCCGAGTCAAAGTCGGATGCCCAACCGACTGAGCCACCCAGGTGCCCCTCTACTTAGTCCCTTTATAAAGCACCTACATCCCATCCTCAAATAGGCAAGGTTCCCTCAGACCAGAGACTGTTTTACCCTCCCCACACCACATACTAAATCTTTAGTTATCCTGTTTTTATGTATAGGGAGAAGAAAATGTCAGATCTGGGAGGATTTTTCTTAAACAGACTTTCAATCACTTATGTATATATATTTTAGTCTCACCTTCACCTACATGTCCACAGTCCATGACACTACTCACTAACCCTGAAACTTTTAAAAGGTTCTGAAACACAAACATGACTACTTGTCGGCTTTCTCTACTCGTTGGTTTAGGATTCAGCTTTCTCAAGTCTGTTAATCAGTTACCACTAGTCTTTTCTGCTTTCCAGCTTCCAGAATGTGGGGCTTGAACTCACCACCCCAAAATCAAGAGTTGCATGCTCTGACTGAGCCAGCCAGGCACTCCTCACTTCTCTACAGTTTTAATGGAGTTTTCAGGCTGCTGTGGAATTAAATGTGTACATTCAATCCAATTTCCTTACCATAACACACTGCTGAATTAAAAAAAAAAAAAAATTGCTAAACAAAATGTATGAGCCCATTTTTTGCTAAGTGGAAAAAGCCGTGTATTTTGAATATTTATAGGGGAAAACATGTCTATCAGAATTTACACCAAACTACTAAGAGTTTAGGCCCACAGTTCCTAAACTATATGCCAAGGAACCCAAGGGTTCTGCAGTAAATTCAGAGGGATATCACAAAGCATTCTAAATCAGAGGGGAAAAAACAATATTCTTTATCTGTCATACCTATCAAACACGTGACAAACTACCAGTTTAATACAATTCAGTTTCAAATTAGATCATGGTATATTCTTTCTAATGACATCCTATCTTTGCAAAGTTGGGTTTTTGTTGGTTACTGTGATGATTAAAAAAAAAAAAAAATTTGCAAAAATCTATTTGAAATAGGAAATGTGGGTAGCAGTGTCTAATGATTCCAAGGTTTGAGAAGTTCTCTAGTGCCCAACCAGTACATTGGGTAATTGATTATTTAAGAATGAAATAAAAATACTATATTGTCTTTCAACTGATGTGTATTTAAAAAAATTTTTTTTAAGTTTATTTATTTTGAAAAAGAGGAAGAGAGAATCAGTGCGGGAGGAGTACAGGGTGGGGACAGAGGATCCAAAGCAGGCTCCATGCTGATAGCAGAGAGCCCGACGTGAGGCTCAAACCCACAAACTGCCGAGATCATGACCTGAGATGAAGTCATACACTTAACCGATTGAGCCACCCAGCTCCTGATGTGTATTTTTTAAACAACTATTGGGTTGCTAGACTATAAGTACTTAAGTTGTTTAGATCTAATTACTTAATAAATTACTAGTTATTTAATTATTAGGCCTAAGGATACTATGAAAAAGACACTAAGGGGGGCAGTACACAAAGAAAGTTTGGGAACCTCTGGTTTAGGGTATTATATTTTACTTTTTTTTTTTTTTTTTTTTTTTTAAGGTTTTTGTTGTTGTTGTTGTTGTTTTAGGTTTTATTTCTTTTTGGGTGGTGGGGCGGGTCAGAGAGAGAAGGAGAGCGAGGATCTGAAGCAGGCTCTGTGCTGATAGCACCAAACCCCATGCAGGGCTCAAACTCACAAACCATGAGATCATGACCTGATCCAAAGTCGGACACTAAACCAAATGAGCAACCCAGGTGCCCCTTTATCAATGGAAAAAGAAATTAAAATAAACTTAATATGAAATCCAAATACATTCTCATTGTGCACTACCAACATAAAAGGAGATCTGGAATTTATTCTTCCTAATACTTAAATGTAATAATCACTGGGAAATCTTAATAAGATGTTTGTCTGTTTATTTATTTATTTATTTAGAGAGAAAACGAACACAAGCAGGGGAGGGACAGAGAGAGAAAGAGAGGGAGAGAGAATCCCAAGGTGGCTCTCCACTGTCAGCACAGAGCCTGATGCAGGGCTCAAACTCACAAACCGGGAGATTGTGACCTGAGCCAAAATCAACAGTCAGATGCTTAACCGAGTAAGCCACCCAGGCACCCCTATGTTTTTTATTCTAAAAACACACACAGAGCTACATAATTATGAGCCCATAACAAATCTAGGCTGAAGAAGGGGGTAAAAAAATGTATAATTAAAATCTTAAAAGTCCTGCCCAAATTAGAGAAACTATCTGAACTGTACCTTAAAAAGTTAATCTAACATATTTCTTGGTGGTGGTTATATCACCAATAATGCTGAAGTTATAAAGATATACAAACATCTTTCAAATTTCAATTCAATAAATGAGTTTTTACAAATATGATGACATATGAGTGTTCAAAAAATTATTATAGTCTAATGTGAGAGTCATTTGAACAGGTATTCACAAATGTAATGAATAGAAGATCAAATTGAGAGTATTATGGGAAGGGGCACCTGGGTGTCTCAGTCAGTTAAACATCCAACTCTTGATTTTGGCTCAGGTCATGATCTCACAGTTCCTGAGATCAAGCCCCACATCGGGCTCCACACTGACAACATGGAACCTACTTGGGATTCTCTCTCCCTCTCTCCCCTTCACCCCACTTGCACTAGATGTTAAAAACAACAACAACAGAGTATTATTCTGGCAAAGGGTCAGGAGGAAAGACCTCTCTGAAGAAATTATTTTTAAGCTGAGACAAAGGATGATAAATAGTTACTAGGCAAAGGGAACAGATCAACAAAAGCCCAGGACAGTGAATGCAGTATTCAAAGGAAATGAAAGAAACTTCAGGATCACTTGGAGGAGGACCCGGAGAATAGAAAATGTAAACTAATGGTGCTGCTACTTAACATAAAGGTAGTGTCAAGCCACTAAAAGATAAAGAGGGGTACAAGACCTGATCTGTATACTTACAAAGATCATTCTACCTGCTGTGTACAGAATGGCTGGGAGAAGGCCATAGCAAAGGAAACCTGTTAGGAGGCTGTTGCAGGTAAATATAGGCAAGGTGCAAAGTCACTCAGATTAAGAGACAATGGAGAGAAACAGCAAAGTGAATCAATCTTGAGACTTTTTAGAAGACTGTGTGGAGGGAGAGGAGTAAGAGTTTTGGTATGAGCTACTGGGTAGATGGCTGTATAATTTACATGGAACAAATGGAGAAAGACTGGAGGAAGGTTATACTGGCTATGTCTTTAGTTTTAGACATGGTAGACTTGAGGTGACTGTAGGAAATTCATCTGGATGTATACTGCTGGATATACAGGTCAGGAAGTCTAAAAAAAAGGATACCATAGGAATTATAGTTTAAGCCATCAGCTTATAATAACTAAAGCTACAGAAACTGATAAACTCACCTAGGGAGACTCTGTAAAAGGTAGAAGCAAATGCACCGTAGGGCAGTATTCAGAGGAACTCTGGGATGTAAGAGTGAGATAAAGGAAGACTACTTAGCAAAGGAAAATGACAAGGAATGATCAGAGAAATAGGTAGAAAATCAGGTTAATGTGGTATCAGGAAAGCTAGAGAAAGTTTCTAGAAGAAGAGAAATGGTCAAAGGCTGTTGAGAGCTCCAGCAAAATAAGGACTGGGGTACCTGACTGGCTCAGTCAGTACAGCATGAAACTCTTGATCTTGGTTGTGAGCTTGAGCCCCATATTAGGTGTGGAGATTACTTAGAAAACAAAAAACAAAACAAAACAAAAAAGGCAAGATAAGGATTAAAAAGTCTCCATTTGATTCTCATGACATTTGTAAGTCAAATTTTCATAGAATGGAGAGAACAAAAACCAAGATAGATTGAAGAAGACAATATATAAAACTGCCCAAGAAGCCCAAGTAAATACGAGATAGACAGGGTAGGGGTTTTTGTTTTGTTTTGTTTTGTTTTTAACGGAGACAGTTGTTCATATATGAATGCTCCATACTATACTTATGGAAAAAGATGGCAGACTGAACACATTTTACTCTTACTCCCTCCAAAATCCCATTAAAATGAAAATAAAACATTATTTTAACTTTATTTTTTAAAATATGAATTATATACAATGAAATGTATAGATAAAAAGGTTTTGGGTTTTTTTAAAGCATATATACACAAAATGGAAGAGGGGACAACAAAACCTTTTGGAACTTGGAACGCAGATTGACTTAAAGACTGAAAAAAGTTAATCTCAAGTTCGCAAAGGGGAAGCAATCCAGTTTATGCAACAGTGCCTCAAAACAGATCAGGAATTGGCAGCATCAGGTTTTATGAGAGAGGTGTAAACATGGTGCTAAAAATTAGACCAAATCATTTAGATAACCTCCTACTCTCCACAAAACCAGCCAACTACCCCTATCTCACCTTTATACAAGTATGGAGAATTATTTTTTTTTTTATTTTTTTTTAACGTTTATTTATTTTTGAGACAGAGAGAGACAGAACATGAACGGGGGAGGGTCAGAGAGAGGGAGACACAGAATCTGAAACAGGCTCCAGGCTCTGAGCTGTCAGCACAGAGCCCAACACGGAGCTCGAACCCACGGACTGCGAAATCATGACCTGAGCCGAAGTCGGATGCTTAACGGACTGAGCCACCCAGGCGCCCCTGGAGAATTATTTTCTATACGAGAACAGTGCTGTCCAATGAAACTTCTGCAATGACAGAAATATTTTATATCTGCCTTATTCAACATGGTAGCCTTTGGACACATATGGTTACTGACCACTTGAGATGTGTCTGGTTCAAATGAGGTATTTACTCTTTAATTTTAATCACTAAATTTAAGTGGCTACATGTAGCTACTGGCTACCATATTGGACACTGCAGCTCTAGAAGGTAAAACAATGGATTCCTGGCCCAGTTAAGAATATGGGTATCATACTGAAAATAGTTAACCAAACATAAAGAGTTTACACACTAAGGGCTAAAATCTCTATCCCTTCACTCAGGTTAGCTACCAGACTGCTGGCAGCCAGCTTAAAAGCTCCAAGCAGGAGATGTGAAGATTTTTTTTTTTTAAGGTTTTATTTTTAAGTAATCTTTGTACCCACTGTGGGGCTCAAACTTACCACCCCAAGATCAAGAGTTGCAAACTTACAACCCCAACTGAGCCAACCAGGTGCCCCTGAAGATTCTTTTTTGAGGAATCTAACTTGCTCAAAAGGAAAGCCAAAGATACTGCTACTGAAGGTTCTCTAATGAGAGTCCATCCAGTGTGCTCTAAAATCGACAAATCTCAGGGCGCCTGGGTGGCTCAGTCAATTGAGCGTCCAACTCTTGATTATGGCTCGGGTCATGATCTCACAGTTTGTAGGTTGTAGCCTGCATCAGGCTCCTCTCTGACAGTGCAGAAGTGCAGAGCCTGCTTGAGATATTTTCTCTCTCTGCCCCTCCCCCACCCTTGCTCACTCTCTCTCAAAATAAAAAAAAATTAATTAGGGGTGCCTGGGTGGCTCAGTCAGTTGAGCATATGACTTAGTTCAGGTCATGATCTTGCCATCCACGAGTTCGAGACCCACACTGGGCTCTGTGCTGACATTTCATAGCTTGGAGCCTGTTTCAGATTCTGTGTCTCCCTCTCTCTCTCTCTCTGCCCCTCCCCTGCTTGCTTGCTCTCTCTCTCAAAAATAAACATTAAAAAAAAATTTTTTTAATTAAAACAAATGGTATCCCATTATGCTCTCAAGTCCTCACAGACATAGAAGACTGCCTCAAAGACCAGCAAATGACTTCTATTAAACTCCACTTTTCACTGGGTCTTCAAGTTGTTATTACCCTCAGCCCGCCTTGGTTTCTATGTTAAACCTGTAATATCAGTTTAGACTAAAACTGGAACCATGGGTTCAGATTTATCCTTTTTAAGTACCTCTAACTTGAAAATTTTGCTGTCAAAATATGAAACTCAACAATTTTTAAAACCTCAGAATTAAGGTATTTCAGCCACAAAAATAAAAAAATTTAGAGACTCAGTAACGGCTTTTCATCTCAGACACATATCATGTTTCTCTAGACTTGAATTCACAGACTACATATCTGTTAACCTGGGGGTTTTAAAAAATACTTATTTTTGTAATCTCTGCACCCAATGTGGGGCTTGAACTCATGACCCCAAGATCAAGAGTTGCATGCTCTACTACTGACTAAGCCAGGCAGGCACCCCTGTTAACATGTTTTTTTTTAATTAGCAAATTTAGAATGCCCTTTGTCATCTGGTTGTAGGAAGTTAACATGCTAATAAACAGGGTCACTTTTAGAAAATAATTCAGCATCCTATGGACTTGTGATGTAGGGTCTATTTGTGGCTCTCCTACTAACACAGAAGAGGGATACTAAAGCAATGAGGTTACCGAAGAATAATTTGAGAATGAGTATATCTCCCTAAAGGAGAATGTTCAACTCTGCCTCGTTACCTTAGCAATTCTGAAAATATTACAAAAAATAGTCAAGAGGTTTTCACTATAAGAAAAATACACATGAAATACTGTTACCACCTAATCAGTTGACCCTTTCCAGGCATCTATCAAAATTTTTAAAATATTTATTCACTTTTGAGAGAGAGAGAGAGTTGGGGAGAGGCAGAGAGAGAGGGGGACAGAGGATCCATAGCAGGCTCCAAGCTGAGAGCAGAGAGCCAGATGCCAAGCTCGAGCTCACAAACTACAAGATCATGGATGATCTGAGCTGAAATCAGACACTCAACCAACTGAGCCACCTGGGCACCCCATCAAATTCTTTAAACCAGTGACACATTACAACTTAACCAAAAGAAAAGGGACTAAAAATTCAAGGACAAGCTTAAAGACCAAGAGCCTCTAGTTAAATTAGGTGTTTATAAGGCAATTAGAGATGTTTAGAGCCCAGTTCTCAAACTGTGTTTCACTGGAAGCTGAGCAGCGATACAGAGTGGTCATACATAGGAGTACATATGAGGATAGAGGAAGGGGTTTAAAAAAAAAAAAGTCTGTGTAAAGTTGACTGGGTTTATGATAAGTGAGAACAACAGCAAAATTTTCTTAAATAGAATTTTTCCATGGTTTGTGAAAGCTTGGCATAAAAGCCTACTAAAAAGCTGATTTACAAAGTGACATAACCTTTATATAATTATGCCAAAAAACAAACCTAAGCAACATTCAGTAAGAAACTTTATTGTAAAAGTTAATACTTTCACCAAAGAGCTTTAAGGAGTGTTAATGCATAAGAAACTACAAAAACAGAATTATACTGAGCCACGGACTTAAAGGACTTATCTTCTGGGCTCAAGGTGGTACAAAAGAGTACTACTGATTCAAGTAAAGTGATTTGTTAAGAAAAGGAAGGGAAAGAAAAAAATTAAAAAGGTATGGAAGGCAACAAACTAGTTGGACATTACATTTCATCTCTGAGCCTGTTTATAAACTAATATATGAAACCTGCTCTACATCTGGGTTTTCAAAACTTGAGTATCACCTGAGAAACTATTTAAAGACCACAAATACCCATGTGCCACTTCAGATCCACCCAGGCACCTGGGGTTTTGTTTTAATTACCCCAGCCGATGCCCAGCCAGGTTTGGAACCACTGGATTAGATAACCCTCAAGGTCCCTTTCGTGTCCATGAGTTAAAATTCCCAACTGACAATTCTGTGCCAAAGGAACTGAAGACTGCACTTGGCTACATACTGCATGGCAGCCATTGTCATGTTCCATTAAGGAAAAGGAAGCATCCTTAATCTGTCTGAGCAAGCAACTGTAAGAACAGGTGCAACTTACTCAAATCACTTGGCTGCATATCCGCTCGCTCCTCCCCAAACACTTCTCTAACTTAGGGTCTACTCAACTTCAGGGGCACCTGGGTGGTTCAGTCAGTTAAGCCTCCAACTTCGGCTCAGGTCACGATCTCACGGTTCTTAGGTTCGAGCCCCACGTCGGGCTCTGAGGTGACAGCTCAGAGCCTGGAGCTTGCTTTGGATTCTGTGTCTCCCTCTCTGTCTGCCCCTCCCCGACTCATACTTTCTCTCAAAAATAAATAAAACATACAGAAAAACTAAACTTCAGAGTGGGGTATGTTCTACTCTCTCCAATACAGAGAAAGGGCAGCTCCTCAGATTAACTCAGGACTGTAACGTCCAGCCACTCAAAGGTCAAGTTCTTGTTTTTATTCTCTGCACATTTTCAATTAACACGAAGTGTTTTAGAGGCAGAGTGAGAGGTCCTCAGAAAGATATGCAAAGAATTTCTTCTAAAGCAGGCCAAGGTGTAAATAAAGCCCCTCCAGCTTTTTATCCTAGAAAGGGCCCACTGGACAAAACAATCTTGAGTAAGGAGCAAAACTGATTTAGGTTATTCCTCATATACCAATAATGCTTATCATTAAACATGAGACATCTGGTTAGCTAGGAGAGTCTGACCTCGTCCTAATGCTGCCCAACCCAAAGTAGAGCCCACAGTTAGGTTCTAACCACATAAGATACTAGTTTCTCCTCTGGCCCCCTCCTCCATAGCAAGTGTAGTTATTCTGAGTAAAAGATGTAATTAAGAACCTACCATTAAATGTCCAGGATATTCTTAAATCCAAAATGTTTAATGGCTGATGTTCTGCTTTTTTCACTTCTCTACATTCACCCAGGTATTTATGTAGGTATAAGAAAGCTCCGCTTTACATGTGGTTAAAAATGTCTAAGTGTCTAACACGAGATTAAAACCACTAACAAATGGCAGGCTAGGATTTTAACTCCGCTCTTCCGACTTAAATACAAAACCCTCATTTCCCACATCCTCTCGGCGTCTCTCCTCCCCCAACAGAGTGGCCCAGTGGAAAGGGGGTTGATACTGCCCAGCATAGACAGAAAAACAGAAAGCCTCATAGAAAACAGACTTCCCCCCCATCCTAATGTTTAATTGTGCCACACACATTCGCTACAACAGGGTCTTAAGAGTGTGCGGGGGGAAGGAACCAAAGGCAGGAAGGAAGCAGAGCTGTCCGAACAAACATAAACTCTCGGCTTTAAAAACGGCAGTAGCGGGAGGACCTCTAACAGCAGCTCTTCCTCTCAGACCTTTCCCCGGCCTCGGAGGGGCCCCAGCTTTCTCCGCTTCTACGTCGTACAGTTCAAACTGGAAAGAAAAAGGGGAGGACAGAGGTCCCTCGGGACAAGCTCCCTTCCGGCCCCCAGAAAGGCAGAGCAGCGCCCAAGGAGAAATTTGCTGCCTCCGGTTCGGGCGTGGGGGAGGGCAGCGCTCGAGGCCTCCAGGCCGGGGTGCTGAGCTGGCGCGCTCTGGCGCGGGAATGGCCAGCAAGCCCGGTCCGTAAGTCATCCCGATTTGACACCGGGCACCTACTTACCTACGTCGCTCGCTGCCGGCACCTGCCCCACCGCGAGTTCAGATACTGCCGCAGCTCAGACTAAGGCCCCGCCTTCGCCAGCTCTAGGGAACCCCAGACAGTGAGGAGGTGTCCGGCCTGCTCACAGCGGCCACGGCCACCGAGCTTCCTTTGCAGCCTCCGCCGCGACGCCGGCGCTCACTTACATCGTCACCTCCTTCCGTGCCCTTCCGCCTCAGCCCCGCCCGTGCCCCGTGCGGGCAGCGGAAGAGAGAGTGGCAGGCTGGCGGTGGGGGCGTGGCTCCGCCTTCCCTCCGCTTCCGGCGGCGCGTTTCCCCGCCCCCCGAGACGTCAGCTGACGCGTCCTGTCGCGCCACGGGGACTCTTACCCGTGCCTCTGCAAGGGAGGGGTTTGGTAGAAACAGTACCTGGAAATTGTAGAGACTCGGCAGGTCTGCTTCGAGACTTTTCTGTTCAGCCCCCTCTCACCTTTATAACCCCAAAAGGGCCAAGGCAGACCACAACTACTATATGGCCGCTCCCTCCGCTAATCCCTTTTTCCCTTTGGCCCAAAGCGAAAGACCACATTCCTGCTCTGGATGCACTTTAAGGCTTGGCCCAAGCTTTGCTTTTCTGGTTTTTCCGTGATCTTACCCCTTGGTATAGTAATGTGCCTCTTCATCTGTGCTCCGCCTCTGAGGGAACACTTCCCCTGGAGAGCAGAGCCGGGTCTTATTAACGTTATAGCCCCAGCACCGAACAGTGTCTGACCTACAAGTGCTTACCTAGTAGGTGTTCAGTAAAACTGTTACTTAATTTCTTATGAGAGAGAAAAGTGGCTTCAGCCTGGTATATTGAGGCACTAGTCACTCAACATTTTTTTTTAACGTCTTTATCTTGCAAGCCCTCAGTCTAATTGTGGGGAGTCGTAAATGGATAATACAATGTCTAGACAGAAAATATAGCAGATGTATAGCGGAAAGTGAATTCAATTTTGGACGTTCGATTTGGAATAGAATGGAGAGGGATACAAATGAGTATTAAGGGTGGGGTGCTTGGGGCCCTGCGCCCGTAGGAAATTCTCAGGCATTGTCTCTTCAACTGGAGTTTTTGCTTCATTCCCTCCTTTCCTCTGAGATTCCAATTACATGTGTAAGACTATTTGACCTTGTACATCATGTGTTCTAACACTCTGTACCATCTTTCTTCTCACTTGATGCTTCAATTTGAATGTTTTCTATTGTCCTATTGTTTTGAGTTTCCTAATTCTCTCTTCTGAGATCTTCAGTCATTTGTCAAATCTATACACTGAGTTCTTAATTTTTAATAATGTATATTCAGGGTTTTGATTGTTTTATAAATTTTATGTAGATTTTATATCTGATGAAAATCTCCAGCTTTTCATTTTGTTCATCATTTCTTCTGTTTTCTTTATCATGGTTTGTTTGTTTTTTCCTCCCTCCGTCCTCGTTTGCTAACTTCAATGTTTTGATCATCCTTGGTCTAGTTCAGTGATTCATTATTCTCTTTTAATTATCTGTCATATTTTCCTGCCACTTCACATGCTCGGTAGGTAATATTTTCTTGTGTACATAAAAGGATTGCAGAGCCACCACATGATATCATCTACTGGTGAGGATTCCCCCTTCCCTCTGTTAGGTTGGTAGAGAGGAGCTAGTCCTCGGAGTCTAATCAGGGATTGAGATGGGTCTTGGTAAGTTTGTCTTCCTATACTCATTCTACCTCTTGTTCATCCCTCAGATGTAGCTCAAGTTTTTGATAGAAAATCTGTTTCCTCAGCCCTAAGAGACTATAGTACTTCCAGTTCATTCCTCTGGGGCTTTGAGCTTAGTTCTTTAGCCTCCAACCAATTGTGCTTCAAAATATGAGAAATGTCTTGCTGAGCTGGAAAAAAAAAAAAAAAAAAGAGAGAGAGAGAAATTAGCCATGTGTTTGAGGAGGCCATGTCCCTCTAATGGGGTATGGTTTCCTAAGTACCATGACTTTTTTTTTAAGTTTTGGTTCAGTCCCATAGCCTCCCAAGCAGGTCTCAACTCAGAAAATGCCCTACGTGGAAAACTAGGCATGCATGGGGGCGCTTCTGCTTTCAGTCAGTCCCAGTAGCCCACTAAAAGTTCCTCTGGGTTTTCTTTGCCCCCATAGGCTGCCTCTGCCTAGATTAACACTGATTCGGGGCGCCTGGGTGGCGCAGTCGGTTGAGCGTCCGACTTCAGCCAGGTCACGATCTCGCGGTCCGTGAGTTCGAGCCCCGCGTCAGGCTCTGGGCTGATGGCTTGGAGCCTGGAGCCTGTTTCCCATTCTGTGTCTCCCTTTCTCTCTGCCCCTCCCCCGTTCATGCTCTGTCTCTCTCTGTCCCAAAAATAAATTTAAAAAAACGTTGAAAAAAAAAATTAAAAAAAAAAAAAAAAGACTGATTCCCAGCCTGTCCCTAAAATCAGCAAATGTTTCCAGAAAATGAAACAGCTAGTGATTATCAACTCACCTTACAAGGGCTCTCCCCTCTCTGGAGTTTTTGTTTACCTCAACTTAGGTAAGAAGTCCTTCTTACTTCACAGCTCTCTGATACATTTTAAACTATGATATTTTTAACTTATTCTGCATTTTCTAAGGTTGTTGTAGCAGGAAAATTGTCCTGTTACAACCTACTATGTCCTATTTGGAAGGAAAGGTCACTTGTAAAACTTAGTTATAGCATGTCTACAATGCCCAAAGTATAAGTGATACCTTCAGTTTCTAACCAAAATCCTCACATTTCTTTAGACTTAGACATTTATATAGATTCATTCCTCACTACAAAACCCTTCTGCATAATTTTTCCATCCATGATTTGGTAGACTTTTTAGGAGATTAAAAAAATAATAACCATAATTGAGCTCTTACCATGTCCTCAACATTTTATGGATATAACATTTTACTTTGACAACAAACCCTTGATATGGGGATTTTTCTATTTTTATAAATGAAAAGACAGAAGGTAGAGTTAGTCATAGGCCTAGAGCCATGTAGTGGGATCCATCCGATCTTAAAGTCCCTAAAAAAATACTAGTTTGCTTTCCCTTTAGGGTTAAATACTCTACAACTGTACTATAAAAAAAATAGCTACTAGCCACATGTACCTATTTTAATTTAAACTAATAAAATTTAAAATTCAGTTCCCCAGTTACACTAGGTGCATTTCATATGCTTAATAACTATATGTGGTTAAAGGCTACCATAATGGAAGACAAAAATATAAATCATTTCCATCATTGCAGAAAGTTTTACTGGAAAGCTCTACTCTTAGATTTTTACAGAAAAAAATAGGAAGATTTTATAAGAACAAAATACTTTAGAGTTCTTGCATATTTTAAAAATTTTTTGTGATCTGGGGTATCTGAGTGGCTCAGTCAGTTGAGTGTCTGACTTAGGCTCAGGTCATAATCTCAGGGTTTATGAGTTGGAGCCCCACATCAGGCTCTCAGCTGTCAGCACAGAGCCTGCTTCAGATCTTCTGTCCCCCTCTGTCTCTGCACCTCCCTCACTTACACTACCTCAAAAATTAACATTAAAAAAAATTGTGATATATGTATTTTTTTATTTGAATTTTTTTGCATGCCTTTATTTTTTTTTTAATTTTTTTTAACATTTATTTATTTTTTGGGGACAGAGAGAGACAGAGCATGAACGGGGGAGGGGCAGAGAGAGAGGGAGACACAGAATGGGAAGCAGGCTCCAGGCTCTGAGCCATCAGCCCAGAGCCTGACGCGGGGCTCGAACTCACGGACCGCGAGATCGTGACCTGAGCTGAAGTCGGACGCTTAACCGACTGAGCCACCCAGGTGCCCCGCATGCCTTTATTTTTAAATAATGATTTTGTAGCAGGATTCTCACACAGAGTCGTGGCACTGAGGCTTTTCTTTCCAGGAAGCAACTTTATTCCTGCCAGCACCACTCAGTTGGGTTCCTACCTGAAGAACTGAGCCCCAAATGCCATGTGGTGTAGTTTTTTTTATATATTTTCCACTTCTTTGTCTCCCATATATGGTAACATACAAACATGTAGTCTGATTAAGTGGTCTCATGTTACAAGGTCGTGAGGGCTGTTGTCACGGAAGCATATAACCAGGTGGCTTGAGGTTTTTTTGTTTTTTTGTTTTTTCTTTCCTTAGGGAGGGGTCTCTACCACATTCTCCTCTTTGATGCTCTGACCCCTCTATTTTGGGTCAAAGAGCATCATCTTGGTTTAGAGTTTATATTTTTATAACAAACTTACCTGAGTGGCCGTTCTTTTTAAATTATGGCCTCAATGAGACAAGACAGACCATACAACCAGGGGAGTTAAGCAAGGTAAGATTAAGCAACCTCCCAGGATAATTTTTAAGAGAGTTTTGAATCCCCTGAAAGTTGAAAACCATTCTCTAAATAACTGCCTGGGTTTTTAACCATTCCAGGTCTGGACAGGGATATGAGAAATTCTTTTCATTTGACTTGTGATATCTTCTATGACTTTTTTCTCATTATCTATCTGTAGGCAGCAGTTGCTTAGGTTAAACTTTTTACAAACTTCTTCCTCAGAAGCAAGTAGGCAATCTAAGGCCAAGCGATTTTGATCAACAGCATTGCGCATTTTGGTTTGTTGCTTGGCTAGTAAGTTATGAGCTCTGGCACTTTTATTGGTTATAATTTTTATAACTGCTTGTAGTCTGATTATGAGGTTTAGCATGTAAATGGGAGTGCGGTAGCCCAAGGACCCATCCTCTGTGCAGGTGGCAGGGCCATAATATTGGATTATATGCTCGGGAGGCCATTTATCATGTTTTTAATTGCCGATTTGTAAGGCATGCCGCTTTTTTTGAGTCTCCCTGTCCCCGTACACTTGCACTAGAGCCATGTAGTGGGATCCATCCGATCTTAAAGTCCCTAAAAAAATACTAGTTTGCTTTCCCTTTAGGGTTAAATACTCTACAACTGTACTATAAAACAATAGCTACTAGCCACATGTAGCTATTTTAATTTAAACTAATAAAATTTAAAATTCAGTTTCCCAGTTACACTAGGTGCATTTCTTATGCTTAATAACTATATGTGGTTAAAGGCTACCATAATGGAAGACAAAAATATAAATCATTTCCATCATTGCAGAAAGTTTTACTGGAAAGCTCTACTCTTAGATTTTTACAGAAAAAAATAGGAAGATTTTATAAGAACAAAATACTTTAGAGTTCTTGCATATTTAAAAAATTGTTTTTTAATTTTTAAAAAATTTTTTAAAAAAGCCTCCCAAATGTTTCCCTCAGGCAAGTGGGAGCAGGAAGATGGACAAATAGTTTCCAGCACACATGCATGATCCTGACCAGACTGAGGGAAGTACTATATAGGCTGTCCTTCCACATACTAGTTTGGTCCACCTGGGGCCTGCCATTTGATGGCTGCGTTGACATTGTTCCAGGCCTCTTAGAGATGAGAGAAGTTAGACAAGGGGTGGAGATCTGGCTCAAGGTGATCTGGGGTCCCCCACCATCGGGTTTTTTTGGCAGTTGAGTTATAAAATCTTTGGCCTAGGCATGTTAAGTTTTTAACAAAGACAACAGTGAACTTTTTCCCTGCTAGGAAAAACAGTTTTTCCCAATAATTGAGCTTTTGAGAAGCCAAACCCCAGTAGTAGGACTGGGGTATTTTGTTTTACCATAAGGTTTGTGGGGATCTAATTTTCTAGTCTCTTATGGCCGTTGTTTCCCCATGTTGGTACCAACGAAGTATCCTATCCACAAAAAGAAGGCGAGTGTTAACAGAAACCTCTCACTACATTTTCAGCCAGCCAGGGTGGCCTTGGGCAATCCTATGGCAAAGAGTAGAGCAAGAATCATAATAATAACGAGAAATAAGGCGCGACAGTGCATCACAGTAAGGAAACATATAGAAAATAAGGACAGTCTTTTGTTTCATCGGACAGCTTGAAACTGTCAAGCTCCTGCCACGTGTAGATTAGTCAGCTTCTGGAGAGACTAAAGCAAGGCTGCAGTCTCCTGGAGCCTCTGGAGTTGCAGACTGCTTCTCCCATATGGTCAGCTTGCATGGCGTTGATGGATCAGGAATGCACTCCCAGTTTCGAGATGCCGGCTTTACTCTGCGGTAGTGAATCCAGGGACCCACTTTGGCTACCTTTACTGAGTAAGGATGGACAAAATGACAGTGAACAGGCCCCTTTAGGGGTTGGACATTCCATTCCTTCCCCCATACAGCATCTCCTGATTTAAAGAGGTGAGCGTCTGTGGTCAGACTCACAGGTAACTGCTCCCTGACCCAGTGGTATAAGGTGGTTAGGGTAGAGCCAAGGCCCGCATCTGTTGCCGTAGGGTTAATTTGCCTATCTCATTTAGATGCCCCCCTTATGCCCTTGATAATGGGGGGAGGGCACCCATAAAGGATTTTATAAAGGGAGAATCCCATCTGCTTCTTTAGCCTCCCACTTACACCTGCAGTCTGCCTCCCTCCCTGAAGGTCCCTATCTCTCCCTGCCTAATGTTAACCCTTTTCTTATGTATTTCTCCCCTGGAATAGGGCCTGTAACTGCTACTAGGGAACAGGGACGATGACCGTATTGGCTCCTTCAAGCTGATAAGGGATGGTGTGGGAATACAGCAGTTAGAGTCTACCCTAGGGTCAGTCGAGTGGCCCACGGTGTGGTTCTACAGGAAGGCTGGCAGGCATGAGGTGGCATAAACATTAGCAGACACAAAGTAGAGATTATACTGACCAACAAGATGGCATCTTAAAATGTCTCCAGTTTTTAAACCTGTCAAACAATCTAGGAGAGACCCTGACTTTGTCAGTGACATATGTCAGGGAATCTCTCGTACCCCAGGTGCTGGAGGAGTAGGAGCAGTAAGTAATCAATGGTGGCTCTATTTCCAAGAGTTTGGCCCTAACTTAATTAAAAGAAAATTTTAAGCATCTAATGCTTGTTAGCTATTATTTAGAGTTCTGCTGAGTATAAGCAGACAGTTTGCTTTATTTTGAGGTGTAAAACTTTTCCAAGAGCCTGGAGTTCTACTAGAGAAAGAGTCAGGCAGCCATTTACCATTATTAATTTGCAAATTTTTAGGTAAGCCAAACCTGGGTATTATTTTAATGTGTATTTATTTTTGAGAGAGACGGAGACAGAATGCGACTGGGGAAGGGGCAGAGAGAGAGGGAGACACAGAATCGGAAGCAGGCTCCAGGCTCTGAGATGTCAGCACAGAGCCCGACACAGGGCTCGAACCCATGAGCTGTGAGATCACGACCTGAGCTGAAGTCAGACGTTCGACCGACTGAGCCACCCAGGCGCCCCGGGTATTATTTTGTAAAGCAGAATTTTTATTATTTTTTGTGCCTTTTCTGTTTTGTAGGGGAAGACCTTTACCCAATTAGTAAAAGTATTAACCCATACCAACAGATGTTGGAATCTCTTTGACCTTGAATGAGTGAAACCTAATTGTTAGTCTTTCCTGGATAGCCTCCAGTTTCTTGATTGCCTGGGAGAGCAAGTTTGTGGTTGAGAGGATTGTTTCTAAGACATACTTCACAGGCTGATACTACTTGCTGAACTGTCCTTGACAAATTCTTTTCCAGTAAACATCCTTTGGACCATTTGATACGTTTTGTCCCTCCCTAAATAAAAGGCCTGATGCTGTCTTTTAATGATCTTTTAGCTCTGTGAGCTTGGTAACAGTAACTGGCCTGTTCTGTTTGTAATCATTCAACGGCTGCAAATAGTGTCTATGAGTCAGACTGCAGTTTATTTTGGGGGGAGGGGAGAGTAGGTGGGATTGAGTCTCCTTTAATAAATGATATAGCAGGCAAATTATTTTCCTGAACCCTGGTAACTATAGCCTACAATATCCAGTAATTTCCAAAAACTCACATAAATGTTTTCTGTCCTGGCGTTAGCACCACCATAGTCTCTAATTTAGTTATAATGTCCCTTTCTAGAAAGGGAGTAAGGCTCTCTGACATTATCAGGAAAGAATGAAAAAAAATTAGGTGTCCCCATATACATCCCAGGGGCTGAGAGAAAAATTTAGTTTTCTGAAGATGCCTCTAACCATCATGCTGCATTTGGATAGTTGGCCTGGGGTAGAAAGGAGGACGAAAAGGTAGCTCTGATGTTAAGAAGGAAATCAACCAGTTTTCTTTCTATATTTAGAGTTACCCAAGGCTCTGAGTTTCTGATAGACAGTTGGTTTAGGGGAGCCACCATGAAGAGCCCCAGGCCCGTTAGTCCCTTCCAGGGACATTGGTTATCTGAGCCCTCACAGATAGAGGTCCCCAAGGGCATTCAGATTTCCAGTGATTGTCTCCACATAAGGGCAAGGCTTATGGGGTTTTAATTTCGGTTGTCCTCTCTCAGGACGTTCTCATTTTAGTGCTCTGAATGGTCATGTAAATGGCACTTGGTGCCAGGACCTCAGGAAGTCTGGTCTGACATAGTAGTAAGGCCACAACTAAGGCCTCAGATTTTTTCTTTAAGCCTCTTTTTCATTTATATGTTTGTTTGTTTGTTTGTTTTATTCTCCTCTTGATCTTGGTTGTAATGTTACAGCAAGTACTCAGCGCTCAGGAAGAAACAAGCCACACACACCCTGGGAATCAGAAAAGACTGTTTATTGCGCATTGGTGCATTGGTGTCGGCCCAGCAGAGTCACCTCCAAAGGCTGAGCCCCAAACCTTGGCACCTCCTTTCATGACTGGGATGGTAGGGGGTTGAGAGACAAAAGAAAAAGGGGAGGGGGCCCTTATCAGTGATGCTATCTGGGCAGTTGGTAGACACAGGAGACAAACAAGATTACAAAAGCCAAAAGTATGCAAGGGGAGAATCCAGCCTTGGGCATCTGACTGGCCCCTTTTATCTTGTTTTTACAGCTTTTCTTCTCATTCCCCCCTCTTGATTCTCAAACTGCTGTGGCAGACGTAGAGAGAATCAGTTTGTGGGGGCCAGGGAACCCTTTGCCGCCATGGGAGGAGGGGTGAAGACCATTCTGGCTTCTTCCTGCTGGACAGGGATGTCGAAGGGAGGGGTGAGGCAGCTAGGGTTCTTCGTCATCCAAAGGAGAGTAGCGACAGCTAGAATGGTCCAACTGGAGCATCATCTGGAGTTTTATAGCTTCTAGACGAGAGGAAACAAACCTGGTTGGCATATTAAGAATGCAAGGACCGGGGCGCCTGGGTGGCTCAGTCGGTTAAACGTCCAACTTCGGCTCAGGTCATGATCTCGCAGTGTGAGTTCGAGCCCCATGTCAGGCTCTGTGCTGACAGCTCAGAACCTGGAGCCTGCTTCGGATTCTGTGTCTCCCTCTCTCTCTGGCCCTCCCCCCGTTCATGCTCTGTCTCTCTGTCTCAAAAATAAAAATAAAACATATATATATATATATGAAAAAAAAAAAAAAAGAATGCAAGGACCAATCTATGAAAAGCATTAGGAGAGGACCCACTGAAGGGAGGAGTCAAGATTCCCTATTCTTATGTTGCCTCAAGAGTTCCAGTCTGTCTTCGTTTGTTCCTGTCTTCGTTTGTTGATTCACTCCCTTACCTGCTGGACCGTATCTCAGACTATCCCTGGTTGATTGACTTTTAAGTAATATTCTTCATTTAGGAAGAGACAGTCCTCTCCTTTCGTGCGTTAGCAGGTCCAGCCTGACAGCAGAGTATAGCAAGAAGTATAGAAAGAGAAATAGGTAGGGGATGACAATGAAATCTGAGAAAGAATAATTTGTTATGGTTCATTTAAGTTGCTTCGTGATTTTCCTCAAGCTTCTGGTTACAGAGAGTTGTCAGGTATTGGCTGCAGACCGCTTATCATCTGCTATCTTCTTAAGGATGGTTCGTAGAGGATTATTCTGGTTAGCAGTTACTTTCCATTTCAAGTGGTTGTCAGGTGACAGGTGGGCTGCCTTTACTCAAGAATGGTGGATCCATGGGGCGCCTGGGTGGCTCAGTCGGTTAAGCGTCCGACTTCAGCTCAGGTCACGATCTCACAGTCAGTGAGTTCGAGCCTCGAGTCGGGTTCTGGGCTGATGGCTCAGAGCCTGGAGCCTGCTTCCGATTCTGTGTCTCCCTCTCTCTCTGCCCCTCCCCTGTTCATGCTCTGTCTCTCTCTGTCTCAAAAATAAATTTAAAAACATTAAAAAAAAAAAAAAAAGAATGGTGGATCCAGGCAGTTAGACCTGCAACCTTGGGAGCTGTGGGCATGGTTAGCACAACTAAATAAGGTCCCTTCCAGGTAGTTTAAGTGGTTCCTTTTTCCGATTTTTTACCCAAACCTGATCCTTAGGTTTGTGGGGGTGTACAGGTATTCCTAGGGAAATAGGTATCCTGTCTGTCACCCATCTATGTATCTCAAATACAGTTTTCCCTAGTCCTTGTAGTTGTTTTTGTGTTTCTAAATTCCCTAGCTCTGTCAGGTCCCCCTTGAATTTGACTAGTGGAGGGGGTCTTCCACATAGGATCTCGAATGGGGAGAATCCTATTTTTGCCCAGGGTGTTCAGTGTATTCAGAGGAGAGCTAGGAGTAGTATATCTGGCCAGGGCAAGTTAGTTTCCTGACATAGTTTTGCCATGGCTGATTTAAAGGTCCGTTTCAAACATCCCACTTTCCCTGAACTCTGGGGCCGGAAGGCTGCATGTAAGTTCCATCAGATGCCTAGGACTTTGGCTACTTGCTGCACCACCTCGGCCACGAAAGCTGGGCCATTGTCTGAGCCTATGGTTAACGGCATACCATGTCTGGGAATGGTATCCCTTAGCAAGGCCTTGGTTACTTCTCTTGCCTTTTCAGTGTGTGTGGGATAGGCTTCAACCCAGCCTGAAAACGTGCAGATGAATGCCAAAAGATATTTACATCCTTTACTGGGTCTTATTTCAGTAAAGTCTACCTCTAAATCTTCGAAGGGTGCCTGACCACAGCGTTGGATTCGATGGGCCCAGTGGGGCCTTGTTTGGTGTTATTTTGAGCACAGAGGAGGCATCATTGAGAGACTGAGGCACAGAGGGACGGGAGTCGAGCAATTACATAGTAATGGCTTAATAAGGTTTTAAGGGCAGTTTTTCCTAGGTGGGTGAACTCATGCTGTTGGAGAGCCACCTGTTGGACTAGCTCTTTGGTCTGGAAGTACCCACCATCCTTCTTTTGTCTGGCCTCCTTTTTCCTATTGTGCCCCATTTTGTTTCTTGGATTGTGCACTTTGGGCAAGTTGGCAGTTGTGGGGCCAGCATGATTTTTGAGGGTGTTGTTTGTTTTCCTGCTGCTTGTTCAGCTGTGGTGTCGGCTCATCAGTTACCTTCTGACACTGAGTCCTTTCTCTTTGGTGTCCCTTGCAGTGGATGACTGCTTCTTCCCTTGGTTCCCAGACTGCCCTTAATAGTTTTAGGATTTCTTCCTGATTTTTTATTTCTCTTCCTCCTGCGGTCAAAAGTCCTCTCTCCTTGTATAGAGCCCCATGTACATGTGGAGTGGCAAAGGCATAGTGTGAGTCAGTGTGTATGTCGGCCCATTTGTCTTTACTGAGTTCTAGTGCTCTTATTAGGGCCCACAGTTCTGCTCTTTGGGCTGACCATCCTTGTGGAAGGGCTTTTGCCTCTGTGACCTCAAAATAAGAGACTACTGCATAACCAGCATATATTTTGCCTTCGTTCATGAAGGCTGCTGCTGTCGGTGTACAGGATGAAGTCACGATTTTGCGAGGGCCTATCTGATAGGTCGGGTTGGCTAGAATAGATTTCATCAAGTACTTCTAGACAATTGTGCTCTGGGAGCCCCGCTGCTGCAGGCAAGAAAGTGGCAGGCTTTAGAGTTTTTACAGCTTCCAGTCTTATTCGTGGGTTCTCACAGAGCAGTTCCTGATATTGTATCATCCAAGCATGTGTTAGCCAGTGTTGCCCTCTGGCATCCATCAAGGTAATGACAGAATGGGGAACCTTAACATTTAGATTTTGCCCCAACATGAGTTTGTCTGCTTCTTTCATTAAAAGTGTGGTGGCTGCTAGTGACCTCAGACAGGGTGGCCATCCTGCCGCAACGGAGTCAATCTGCTTTGAAAGGTATGCCACTGGTCTTTGGCAAGGTCCAAATTCCTGGGTGAAAACCCCCGGGCCACCCCATTCTTCTGTATGTACGAACAGGTTGAAATCTTGTGATACATCTGGGAGTTTCTTGATTAGGGCCCCAGAAAAGGGGTGCTCTCTCTTGCCCCTTTAGTACCTCGTATAGAGGTCTGGCCAACTCCGAGAACCATGGGATCCATATTCGACTGAATCCCGCTGCTCCCAGGAACCCTCGGATCTGCTGGTGGGTAGTGGGAACCGGAATGGCACAGACTGCCTGATTCCTTTTGGCTCACAGCATCCGTTTGCCTTGGGTAATTTTAAAGCCCAAATATTTAACTTCCCGTTGGCAAATCTGTGCTTTTTTCTTTGACACCCGGTATCCTGCCTCTGCTAGTAGCCTGAGTAGGGCCCTGGTTCCCTCCTAGCACTGGGGTCCCTGTGGGACTGGCTAGCAGAAGATCGTCCATATATTGGAGGAGGACGCATCCTAGGTCCCATCCCAGAAATCTGGCTAAATCAGATGCCAGCGCCCCACTGAATAAGGCTGGTGAATTTTTGAATCCTTGTGGCAGCCTAGTCCAAGTGAACTGTTCCTTTGCCCCTGTGGCAGGGTTTTCCCATTCAAAAGCAAATAGGGGTTGGCTATTAGATGCTAGCTGGAGACAGAAGAAGGCTTCTTTTAAATCTAGGCATGTGAGCCATCCTGCTTCCGAGGGTATGAGTCCTAGTAGAGTGTAGCCTGTTGAAGTGTGTCTGGATCCCCAGGTGTGCCTCCCACGGGACCATGTATTGGCATATTTCGACAGGTTGAGATCCAGGCTTTAGGTCATTTAATTTAATATCAGGGGGTGGTTTTTTGCCAGACCAAGGGAGTTTCCCTTCTACCCAAACTGAAGGGAATTCAGCCTCTAGCCTTGGGGCCACAGTTGGCTCACTGGGAGGGAAAGTATATAATCTCCATTCCTCTTCCATGGAATCGTCAGGGACAAAATCATGGGTTGGGCCTCTTTGTTTAGGCACAATTGTGTCTGTCCATCTGAGGAGAAGGCTATTTCTGCCCTCAACTTGGCTAGGAGGTCTCTACCTAACAGTGAGACTGGGCAGTCAGGTAGATACAGGAATTCGTGAACTACTTGGTGACGCCCCACCCCCCGAGCCGGCACTGTCAGGGACCGAAAAATGGCTTTCAGGTTTGTGCCTCTGTGGCTCTTGCAATGGTGACTTCTCGACCTGACAGAGGTGCCACCTTGTGTGTCACCAGAGTGTTCGGCCCCAGTGTCGACCAGGAAGTCTAATGTTTGGCCCCCTCACCACCCCCCCCACACACACACCACCTTCATTTAGACCATGGGCTCATGGGGGCCTAGTTGGATAGAGCCTGGTCTTTCCTAATCAGAGTCCACTCCTAGTTTGGAGTCCACTCCAGTTTGATCAGGTCAGCCTCAGGTGGTCCTGGTTGGTAATGGCTGGGTGGAGTGGTTTTTGCTTTCCCTTTTTGGTGGTTGGAACATTCATTTTTCCAGTGTCCACATTCCTTGTAGTAGGCACATTGATCACGTCCCAGTGGCACCCTTCGTTTTTGTTCTTGACTCTGTCATGGTTTCTGTGGGGGCCCTTCTGGAGAGGGTGGTCGCCCCAAAGCAGTGGCAGGAGAGCTGCCTTTTGTTTCATTCTTTGGTCTGCCTCCTTTCTGGCAGCTTGATCCTGGTTTACAAAAACCTTGTTGGCGATTTCCAATAATTCAGTGACTTTTTTTCCAGTGAATCCTTCCAATTTTTGGAGCTTCTGTCTAATGTCACTTTGGGCCTGTCCCACAAAGGCAGCATTGACCATGTGCTGATTTTCAGGGGCTTCTGGGTAGAATGGAGTGTAAACTCTGAAGGTTTCACATAATCTTTCACAGAAATCAGCCGTACTCTCTTCTGGTTTTTGTAGGACCTCAGATACCTTTGCCGTGTTGGTGGGCTTTTTGGCCCCTGCTTTTACCCCCTGGAGGGAGGCGAGTCAGTAACTTTCTAATCTGGCCCTTCCCACCTCTGTGTTGGGGTTCCAGCGCGGCTCCTCTTCGGGCATAGCCTCCCGTACCCAAGCTCCAACGTCTAGATTCCCATCTGGTGCCTGAGTCTGGAGCCATTTGCTGGCTTCGCTGACAATTTGTCAGCACTCTTCTGTGTTGAAAAGGGTAAGAAGAAGCTGCTTACAGTTGACTCAGGCAGGACAGTGAGTCTGAATTATAGATTCTAGGAGATCTATCATCGCTTGTGGTTTCTCAGAGTAGGGCGGCGTGTGCTGTTTCCAGTTGAGGAAGTCAGTGTGGAGAACAGTTGTTAGTAGAAAACCGATGCCCCTTCTTGTAGGGTCCCGTTGGGGCCTATTCTCTGGGGACCACTTGTCTCCCACAATGGCATCTGCATTGCCATTGGGGGCCTTGGACCTTGAGCTTCAGACCTGAGGCATCTTTCTACTGGTTCAGGTGTCCCTGGTTGGGGTAGGCTGGCTGCTGGCAGAGGCATGACTGATGGAGGTGGACTATCAGGCAGGCGAGGTTCCCTTCCCTCGATTGATGGGTTGCTGGGGGCATATGGTGGCAGAAATGGAAGGACTTCTTCTGAATTTTCTTGGAAGATGGGGGGCAGTTTTTCTGCTGTGAAGTCTTCTTCTTGGCCTGTGTCACTGCGACCCTACACTGTTCCTTACTATTAATGCAGAACCGGACCCAAGGAGGCTTGACTTAGGCTATGTCCGGTCATTGATCAATGTATGGGAATTGATCTGGGTGGCCAGGGTCTCCACTAATTTCTTTAAAAATAGCTTGAGCTGTGGGGACATCTAGGGTGCTCTCAGGGGGCCAGCCTGCACCAAACGTGGGTCGTTCTAATTCACAGAGGGTGTGTAACTTCCCCGGGGTCAATTTGACCCCATAGTCACCTGAAAATCCCTTTTTAAAATTCTTAATCGTACATTCCAAAACAGTTGGTTTTTTTTTTTTTTCAACATTTTTTATTTATTTTTGGGACAGAGAGAGACAGAGCATGAACGGGGGAGGGGCAGAGAGAGAGGGAGACACAGAATCGGAAACAGGCTCCAGGCTCCGGGCCATCAGCCCAGAGCCCGACGCGGGGCTCGAACTCACGGACCGCGAGATCGTGACCTGGCTGAAGTCGGACGCTTAACCGACTGCGCCACCCAGGCGCCCCCCAAAACAGTTGGTTTTGAGGAACTCTCTCCATCGTGGTATCCTAGATAGATCCCTCCCAATGTACAGTGTCATAGGACAAACATGAGGGAAGAGGTCACTTTTTCTGCCTAGCCACTCCCCTCTCAGGGATTTAGACACCCTTTAGCATTGGCAGGTCAGTATAAACCCCTGACCTGGATCAGTCCTCTGAGGACCTGATTCTGCCTTGAGCCGTATGAGGTCATCAAGGAATCAGAATCGCAAGGTAGGACCCACTCAAGCTCCGTAGCCGAGACGGTGGAGCATGGGCACTCACACATACATTCAGACAGATTGCAGGCTTCCACCCAAGACTTCCTTGTCCTATGTGGTGACTGTGTCACCCAGGAGGTGATCAGACTCCTCTTCTGCCTCTAGGGCGGGCCTGAACTCTGTCTTGGGTCCCTGGGGACACTTACCTGATCCGACGTCCCATTCTGGCAGAATTTTTTGATTCCCCTTGGAGTCCATCCGAGCGCAGCAGGGACTGACTATTGCCAGGCCCAGCGAGGGTCAGGGTCCAGTGAAATCACATAGCATGCCTTCCTTTCCATCGTAGGGCCCTCGAAGATTGGACTCTCTGCTGGCCTCCCACAACGGTGGCTCGAGGGGCCAGCGTGGCTGTTGAGTTTCCCGGCTCATGCACCAAATGTTATAGCAAGTACTTGGCGCCCAGGAGAGACGAGCCATATGCACTCAGGGAATCAGAAAAGACTGTTCATTGCATACCAGTGCCAGGCCAGGGGAGTCACCTCCAAAGGCTGAGTCCCAAACCTTGGCATCGGCCTCCTTTTATGGCTGGGATGGTTGGGGGTTGAGAGACAAAAGAAAAAGGGGAGGGGGCCTTTATCAGTGGTGCTATCCGGGCAGTTGGTGGACACAAGAGGCAAACAAGATTACAGAAGCCAAAAGTATGCAGCCTCGGGCATCTGGCTGGCCCCTTTTATCTTGTTTTTACTAGCTTTTCTTCTCATTAATATACCCATTTGGTAGCTCCTAAGAGCTCCTCCAGGGTCCCTTCAAGGCCAACAACCAATTTTTGTATATTCTCTGAATATCTAGGGCTGATTGAGTGATAAATTTGTCCTTTAAAATCATCTCAGCCTTAGGAGTCTCAGGGGAGATAACCATATATTTAATGAGAGCCTCTCTCAACCTCTCCAGGAATGCCATTGGGCTCTCATTTTGTGTTTGTAAAATAGTGGCTAATTTAGCATAATTTAAGGGCTAAATCTTAGATTTTCTTAATTTTTTTTCAAAACAGCTGTCTCACTAAGGGTCTAATTTAACAAAAGCATTATATCTTTCCAGGTCAACTCAAAATATACGTAATATTCTGAAAAGCCTTTATATACTTATCTGATCAGAAAATTTACCTAGATCCCCTTTTACCTGTCTTAATAAGGTTTTTTCTTCTGGCATTCTAGCTTCTTATAAGGGAAACATGCCTGTTACATTATGGGGAGGGCCTGGATAAGGTGGGTAGCAGGAGCAAAATTGTAATTTTTTATATATATAGATTGAGGACCCGAGGAGGAGGAGGATGAAGATCCCTCTCCTCCTTCTCTAGGTCTGTTTTGGATACAGGTAAGGGGCCCTTAATTGTTTTCCCTCCTGATTGCTGGAATTTAGAAAGAGTTGCCATTAAATTAGCATCCATCTTACATTGCTTACATATATCTTGATTTTTTTTTCAACGTTTTTTATTTATTTTTGGGACAGAGAGAGACAGAGCATGAACGGGGGAGGGGCAGAGAGAGAGGGAGACACAGAATCGGAAACAGGCTCCAGGCTCCGAGCCATCAGCCCAGAGCCTGACGCGGGGCTCGAACTCACGGACCGCGAGATCGTGACCTGGCTGAAGTCGGACGCTTAACCGACTGCGCCACCCAGGCGCCCCTTGATTTTTTTTTTATTAAGGCCCCAAAACCATGAACATAGGGGAATTCTCCCCATTTCCCTTCACATTTGCAAAACAAGTCCAATTATAGGATAATACTGTCACTGATATTTCCCTCTGGCTGCCAGGTTCCCTCTTCCAATTTGTATTGGGGCCAAGCCTTTGGGCAAAAGAAAATGAATCATAATGCATTCCAAAGGAGTAATGGCTTTGGTTGGGGAGTTACCCAACTATAGGAAAAAGGAAGAAAGTTGTCTCTTATTTCAATTTCCTAGAGCTGGCCAGGAGAAACCTCATCTCCTGGCCCCGTGCATTTTGGCTGGGTATGGGACTGACAGCCAAAAGCCCTGTCAGTCTTGCGAGGTGCTGGGAGTAGTCGTTCTTACCCAGGCTTGACCCTACCTCCGAGAGCTGACCTGGTCTTTCCTATTTTTTCTTACCCCTCCGTTTGTCACCTGCAGGACTTTGGGGGTATGGACTGTGACCAAGCAAGACTTTCCTGGTTGTTGTAGGATGCACTAATTTTATTTTGGCCCAACAGTAACTTACATATTGATCATTGGCCATTGAGCAAAACAAAAGAGACTCTTAAAAACTGAGAACAAACTGAGGGTTGATGGGGGGTTGGGGGTGGGGGCAGGTGGGGGGAGGGGGGGTGATGGGTATTGAGGAGGGCACCTGTTGGGATGAGCACTGGGTGTTGTATGGAAACCAATTTGACAATAAATTTCATATTAAAAAAAAAAAAAGAATGATCATTGGCCATTGAGGGAGGGAGTTAAAGGGCCAAAGTCTAGGTCTATTCTGCCTTTTTCAACAATGCCCACATAAATATGTTTTAGCCATGTGGATATCCATTTGTGACACACAATGGGGTAAGTTTAGTAAAATGGCTCCCATGTATCTTAGTAAAAGCCCTTTATATACCATCCATCCCTCATATGGCAGAGGCATCCGTTCCTCTGCTAAACAGGAACAACACAAATGTGGAGGATTTGGAGCCCGGCTCCAAGGGTATTGCCATCATTTTCCCAGTCTTTGGATCAAAGTAGAAGGAATTTTAATCTTAACCCAGTGCGCCTTTAAAATCCATTTATTTTAACCTTAGTCCATCCTGACCACACATAAACTTTCTTTTTAAATATTTCCTTCACAAACCTTCTACAACTTTTCTTTGCATTTAGATTTTGTCCCAAGCCATTTCTCTCCACATAACAAGTTTCATTTAGGACAAAATTACCTTCTTTTACCTTTAACAAAAATATATTTCTATTTTTTTATATCTTTCATATCTCCTACTTTTCTACATACAGAGCATACAGCATACAGAGTTGTTTTTCTTATTTTATTAAGTTTTAACTACATTTAGCAGAATTTTAACTCTTAGAAACCTTAGTCTCCAGTGAAAACTAAGTAGTAACCATTTGTGAACTCAATGTTACATCAGAATTATTTTAGAAGGCAAACTTATGAATCCATTAAGCACAAACCATGTTTTTCAACAGATCCAAATATCATTAGTTTTTTGCAATAAGTCAAAAGCACAGACCTACATCTAATAATTAGTGCTCTAGCCTCTTATCTTGTTAGATATCCAATGAATTTAATCCCAACTTATTATGCAAGTAAAAACTTTAACATTTTAGGTTAACAGAGACTTTGAAAGCGATCTTAACAATTACCCCCCCCCCCAAAACTATGAGACAGACAAAGAAAAAACATTAGTTTAAGTCATCCTTTTGTTAACAAATTGGCACAGAGGTAACCTGAGTTTATTTGACCTTCAGCAAATCTAGGTAGAATAAAAGTTTTTTTAATGTTGATAAACATTGTCTGTCTCAAACCATCAAACTTAAAGTAGCTTAAACGCTAAATACGTTTTACTTGGGTCTACATCAAACAATTTGTTCCCCATGGTTAACTTTCACCTGGGACGTTGGTGGGAAAATCCGAAGTTCGTGGTCCTTGACTTCTAGGGTGGGAGGAGGAGCTGATGGTGCCTGAGGCATTGAGGAGCCAGTGGTGCAGGCCACCCCCAGGTGGTGCAGAAAAGGAGGGGGGCGGGAAGGGAAGGCAGAAAAGGAGAGGTGTCAGTAGAAGGCAGAGAAAGAGAATTCTGAGTTTTAAATCTTGTCAGCTCAGAGAGAGGAGTAGACTCCAGGTTTCTTTTGTTTTGTTTTGTTTTCCACTAGTGGCATTAGGCAGTCCCAAGTCAGTCAGAAGAAGGCAGGGAATTTCCCTGAAACAAAAGGAGTTCCGGCAGCTGCTTGGGAATATTCCTTAAAGTCCCCGTTCTGAGGTAGAATAACCAGAGACAGTTGGCTCTAATTACCACAGTCCATTGACCGAGGCAATGAATGTTAGACAAGTCCCCACACACAGTCACACTGCGACTCCAACCCACCGCCCAACACCCAGTTCCTTAGAGTTGCAGCTTCTTTCCAGCAACTCTGGGAAGTGATCAGACTCCCCTTCCGTATCTTAGGGGCAGGTTTGCCAAAACAAACCCGGATTCTTACCAGTCTGACGGGCGGCGCTGTCTGAGCTGGTTCCTGGGCCTCACCAGTTCCATTGGAATACATGGGGTCCTCACCCGAGCCTCACTCCTGGCTAGTCTCCTGCGAATCAAGTGGTCTGCTGGCCCATCAGGTGAGCTGCCTCTCCGAGTGCCCTGAGGTTCGTATCCCCAGTGGCAAAGGAGATGGAAATGCACCGGCTCCAAATCCCAGACGAGCCCCCAAACGAGCCCCCAAGTAATGTAGCAGGATTCTCACACAGAGAGTCCTGACACCCAGGCTTTTTTTCCAGGAAGCAACTTTACTCCTGGAGGCCAACACCACTCAGTTGGGTTCCTACCTGAAGAACTGAGTCCCCAAACGTCACATGGTATAGTTTTTTATATATTTTCCACTTCTTTGTCTCCCATATATGGTAACATACAAACATGTAGCCTGATTAAGTGGTCTCATGTTATATGATTGTGAGGGATGTTGTCCCGGGAGCATATAACCAGGTTACCTTGAGGTTTTTTTGTTTTTTTTTGTTTTTCTTTCCTTAGGGAGGGAACCTACCGCAATTTCCCTGGGTATAGAATCCTAGGGTGACATTTTCTTACACTAAGGATTTCAAGGACTTAATACAATCTTTTAGTGATGAATGTTGCTATAAGAAGTCTGGAGCCAGCCTTATTTCTTTACTATAGCTTTATTGAATTGCATATTTTGGATACAAATACCTTATCAAATATGCAATTTGCAAATATTTTCCCTATTATGTGGGCTTGATGGTATCATTTGCAGCATAAGAGTTTTTAATTTTGAATAAATTTATCCTTTTATTTTATTTTGCCCCACATGCTTTTGTAGTCTTATCTAAGAAACCATTGCTCCACTGAAAGATCATAAAGATTTATTCCTGTTATTTCTTCTATTTCTTTATTAAAGTTTATTTATTTATTTTGAGAGAGAGAGGGAGTGAGCAAGGAAGGGGCAGTGAGGGAGAGAGAATTCCAAGCAAGCTCTGCACTGTCAGCACAGAGCCCAACGTGGGGCTCAAATTCATGAACCATGAGATCATGACCTGAGCCAAAATCAAAAGCCAGATGCTTAACTGACTGAGCCACCCAGGCACCCCTCCTATTATTTCTTTTAAAGGGTTTTTGTTTTATCTCTCACACATACATCTGTGATCCACTTGGAATTAATATTTGTGTATAGTGTAAAGATGGGGTCCAACTTCATTCTTTTGTACATGGATATTCAGTTGTTCCAGTGCCATATGTTGAAGAGACTATTCTTTCCCTTATTGAATTGTCTTGGCACCCTTCTCAAAAATCAATTGGCCACAAATGTGAAGATTGATTTGTAGCCTCTAAATTTTATCCCATTAATCTTATGCCTGTTTTTATGCCATTACCGCACTTTATTGATTACTATTCCTTTTTGCATATTGTTCTTGGATCCTGAAACCTTGCTGAACTCATTTATTCTAAAATTTTTGTATTGGTGTGAATTCCTTAGGATATTCTAAGGTCATGTCATCTGAGAATGGACATAGTTTTCTAACCCTGGCTAGAACATCTAGTACAATGTTGAATAGAAATGACAAGAATGGACATCTATGTCTTGTTCCTGATCTTTCACCATTAAGTATGATATTATTTGTGGGTTTTATAAATGGTTTTATCAGGTTGAGGAAGTTCCTTTTTCTTTTCCTAGTTGTTTTAGTGTTTTCGTCATGAAGGGATGTTGAATTCTGTCAAAGGCTTTCTCTGCATCTATTGCAATGTGGTTTTGTTACTTTGCTCTATTAATATTTATTCTATGAATTTGAATGATTTTTTTGTTAGGCCAACCCATCTTTCTAGGAATTTGACCATTTTTGTCTAGGTTATCTAGCTTGTTGGCATACAATTTTTCATGGTATTCCCTTATAATTCTTCTTATTTCTGTAAGGATAATAGTAATGTCCCTTCTTTAATTTCTGATTTTACTAATTTGAATCTTTTTTTTTTCTTGGTCATTTTACACAGAGATTTGTCAGTTTTGTCAATCTTTTCAAGGAACCAACCTTTAGTTTTGTTGATTTTCTCTATTCTATTATCTAGTTCATTTATTTTTGTTCTAATCTTTATTATTTCTTTCCTTCTGCTTGCTTAGGATTTAGATGACTTTTCTAGTTTCTTAAGATGGAAGGTTTGGTTATTGATTTGAGTTTTTCTTTAAATATAGCCATTGGGTGGGAATGCAAGCTGGTGCATCCACCCTGGAAAACAGTATGGAGGCTCCTCAAAAAACTAAAAATAGAACTACCCTACCACCCAGTAATTGCACTACTAGGCATTTATCTATGGGATACAGGTGTGCTGTTTTGAAGGGACACATGCACCCCCATGTTTATAGCAGCACTATCAAAGTATGGAAAGAGCCAAAGTATGGAAAGCCAAAGTATGGAATAGCCAAAGTATGGAAAGAGCCCAAATGTCCATCGATGAATGAATGGATAAAGAAGATGTGGTATATATATACAATGGAGTATTATTTGGCAATCAAAAAGAATGAAATCTTGCCATTTGTAACTACATGGATGGAATTAGAGGGTATTATGCTAAGTGAAATTAGTCAGTCAGAGAAAGACAACGATCATATGACTTCATTCATATGAGGACTTTAAGAGATAAAACAGATGAACATAAGGGAAGGGAAATAAAAATAATATAAAAACAGGGAGGGGGAGGGGTGCCTGGGTGGCTCAGCTGGTTAAGCATCCAGGTCTGGATTCCAGCTCAGGTCATGATTTCCTGGTCCGTGAGATCAAGCCCCACATCAGGCTCTGCACTGACAGTGTGGGGCCTGCTTGGGATCCTCTCTCTCTCTCAGTCTCTCTCTCTTCCCCTCCTCCACTCTCTCATGCTCCCTGTCTCTCTCAAAATAAATAAATAAAAAAAAACTTAAAAAAAAAAACCAGGGAGGGGGACAAAACATAAGAGACTCATAAATATGGAGAACAGACAGAGGGTTCCTGGAAGGGGTTGTGGGAGGGGGGATGGGCTAAATGGGTAAGGGGCATTAAGGAATCTACTCCTGAAATCATTGTTGCACTATATGCTAATTTGGATGTAAATTAAAAAAAAAAGTGTTAGAGAGGAAAAAAATATATATATAACCATTGGGGCATCTGGCTGGCTGTCAGAAAAGCATGTGACTCTTGGTCTTGGAGTCATGAGTTCGAGCCCCACGTTGTGGGTAGAAATTACTAAAAATAAATAAGTAAACATACATGTGTATATATATATGTATACATGTGTGTGTATATATATGTATGTGCATGTATACACACACACATGCACATATGGTCATTACAGTTATAGATTTCCTTTTAAACATGGAATTAGTCATGTCCTGTAAGTTTTGATATATTCTGATTTTGCTTTCATTTATCTCAAAATATTTTCTTTTTTTAAGTTTTACTTATTTATTTATTATTTATTTATTTATTTATTAGCACATGTAAGTGGGTGAAGGGCAGAGAGGGAGGGATAGAATCCCAAACAGGCTTCTCACTTTCAGCTCAGAGCCTGACATGGAGCTTGCTCTCACGAACCCTGGGATCGTGACCTGAGCCAAGATCAAGAGTTGGATGCTTAACTGACTGAGCCACCCAGGCACCCCTCAAAAGTTCTTTTGAACTATGTTTTTCTTCTTTGTACTTGGACATCCCCTCTTAACCACTGAGGGCTAGTGACCCAGTTTTGCATTAGCTAATCGGCCCTAATATGACACTTCTGTGAGACACTCCTGCCCATGCTGCTCCCTTGGTTGTAGCTACCACAGCTCCATAAACAAATAGTTCCTCACCCCAACCCCCAGACCAGATCCTGGAATTTTGCCCCTGCCCAGCCCTGAGCTCTTTCAGCATCTGACACCATCTCCTCAAAGGCCCTTGAGAATCACAGTGAATAAAACAATTCCTCACATCTACCTAGCTTGTTTGGGTGGAAGAGTTACACTATGTGGATGAAGGCCCAAAGGAAGTCCCAGAAAATTAAGGTGAATATCTTTTTTCTTTTTTTAATGTTTATTTATTTTTGAGAGAGAGAGAGAGACAGTGTGCGAGCAGGGGAGGGGCAGAGAGAGAGATACAGAAACTGAAGCAGGCTCCAGACTCGGAGCTGTCAGCACAGACCTCAACGTGGGGCTCAAACTCATGAACCCCAAGATCATGACCTGAAGTCAGACACAACAAACTCAGCCATCCAGGCACCCCTAAGGTGAATATCTTGAATGCCTCCCAGGGGCCTGATGGTGTTACAATGCTGAACACCTGGGAATCAGGATGAGCTGAGAAAATAAAATTTTCTTACTTAAAAACATACTATGGGGGTGCCTGGTTGGCACAGTTGGTTAGGCATCTGACTCTTGATTTGGGCTCAGGTCGTGATCTCATGGTTGTGAGGTTGGGCTCTGTGCTGGGTGTGGAGTCTGCTTAAAATTCTCTCTCTCTCCCTCTGCCCCTCTCCCCTGCTCACGTGCTTTCTATCTCTAAAAAAACAAAACAAAACAAAAACAAAAAACGAAAGAACACATAATATTAAATGCAACGTGGTACTCTGGATTGGATCCTGAAACAGAAAAAAGACATTAATGGAAAAACTGGTGAAACCAAATAAAGCTTGTAGTTTAACATTATCGTACCAAATTGTTTGGTTTTGACAAATGTGCCATGGTTAGTAAAACGGTATTAGGGGAAGCTGAATGAATGGTAAATAAGATCTCTGTACTATCTGTTCTGCAAACCTAAAGTTATCTTAACGTTAAAAAAAATAATGACATGTATTGAGGGATTTTTACGTGCTAGGCACTGTGCTAAGCACCTTAAGTGAATTATTTCAAATAATCCTCACAACAATTCACAAAGTCAGCATTACTGACCCCATTTTACAGGTGTAGGAAGAAGATTTAGGCCATTCTACTAACAATGCATCAGAATACTCCATTGAACAGGAAAAGAGTGAGCATGGGGAGACAGTTTCTTGCAAAGTCCTTTCCTCATGCCCTGCAGAAAGTAGAATTTAGCTGGTTATTAACAAAAGGAAGGAGAAGGTGTAGAAGCTCTTTCCTCTTCCCTATATCCTATGAGATTTAAGATTGGTATGTAGGCAAAAGTGGATAGGTCCTATATTGGGCATCCCAAGTATGAACTTGAAAGATAGACTTAACTAGGACATAACTATGGCAGAACTAAAAATCTCTAAAGAATCCAGTCATTAGAATATTCTGTCTTTGGGAAAGCTCTCATTGCCTTGTGGAACTTTTAATTGGGTTGCATTCCATGCCTCCAATAACTATCTATCAACATCTAAGGATCCTGAGATATGATTATGTAGATTCAGTCACACTGTACCGGAATTGCATTCAGTGGAAGTGACACCTGACTGGACTTCTGGGACTAAGACTGGAGGCACAATCTGCCATAGGCAACATTACATGGTGCAGTATATCTCTGACATCCTGATATCATCATAAATTCCCAAACAGCACTAAATAGCATAATGTCCCTCAAAGAATAAAAAAAGCACTAAAGTAGAACTGAAAATTTAAGTGGCCCCTTTTAGCCATATAAGTTAGTGCTTCCATGCCAGTTAGAAAATGTGGATAAAGAGTGACCGACTAAAATCATTGACCAGCCAAATGCCCCTCTTTCCTGTGCCTTCTAGTCATTTTACTTTAGTGAAATGATGAGCAACCATAGATGACTGCTAATTAGCACTTAAATTCATAAATATTAAACTGTATATGTCAAGAACTTTATCTGTATCACAACATCTGTAATTTAAAATGTTTTAGCAAGGACGGTGTGTGTTGTTCTAATAGGACATTCACACACAAGGTGGGGTCAGTTCCTAGTCAGAAAGGTCATACTCTATGGACAGCTACTACAAACACGTTTTTTTTTTTGTTGTTGTTGTTTTTGTTTTTTTAAATTTACTTTCACGTTAGTTAGCATATAGTGCAATAATGATTTCAGGAGTAGATTCCAGTGATTCATCCCCTGTGTATAACACCCAGTGCTCATCCCAACAAGGTGTCTTCCTTAATGCCCCTTACCCATTTAGCCCATCCCCCCACCCACAACCCTTCCAGCAACCCTCAGTTTCTCTGTATTTAAGAGTCTCTTATGTTGTGTCCCCCTCCCTGTTTTTATATCATTTTTTATTCTCTTCCCTTATGTTCATTTGTATCTTAAATTCCACGAGTCAAGTCGTATGATATATGGTTAGTCTTTCTCTAATTTCACTTAGCATAATACCCTCTAGTTCCACCTATTCTTTTTTTTTTTTTAATGTTTATTTTGAGAGAGAGAGATAGAGAGTGAGCAAGGGAGGGGCAGAGAGAGAAGGAGAGAGAGAGAATCCCAAGCAGGGTCCACACTGTCAGTGCAGAGCCCCACACAGGGCTCAAACTCACCAACTGTGAGATCATGACCTGAGCCGAAACCAAGGGTCCAAAACAACCGACTGAGTCACCCAGGTGCCCCCTACAAGCACTTCTGTATCCCTATCTCAATCATCACCTAAAGCTCTAACAAGTCAAATGGAGATGAGAGATGGGTGTTTCTCTGTGAAATTCATTGCTTGGTAGTTAGCAATGGGCTCTTATCAGTGAAATTAAGGGTGATCAAGCTATTTGGACTGGCTAAAGTAATTTAAGAGGAAGTGTAGCCTTGCATGAACAGGGTTTAAGAATCTAATGAGGACTGGGGCACCTGAGTGGCTTAGTCGGTTGAGCGTCCAACTTTGGCTTAGGTCATGATCTCACAACTTTTGAGTTTGAGCCCCGCCGTCAGGCTCTGTGCTGACATCTCGGAGCCTGGAGCCTGCTTCGGATTGTGTGTCTCCTTCTCTGTCTGCCCCTCCCCCACTTGTGCTCTGTCTCTATCAAAAATTTAAAAAAATTAAAAAAGAAAAAGAATCTAATGAGGACTGCAACCTGAGTCTTTAAAGGGTGGCCCTCAGGGCACCTGGGTGGCTCAGTTGGTTAACTGTCCTTCAGCTCAGGTCATGATCTCCCCATTCGTGGGTTCACATCAGGCTCTGTGCTGACAGCTCAGAGCCTGGAGCCTGCTTCAAATTGGGTCTCTCTCTCTCTCTGTCCCTCCCTCACTTGCACTCTGTGTCTGTCTCTCTCAAAAATGAATAAACATAAAAAATAAAGGGTGGCCCTCAAAGCTCTACCTCTAAATGAACACTGTTTAGGAGGATGTCTGGTTCCATGATGGCATCTTTAAGGGTAACAGAGTCCTGCTCTCTGGAATGTTTCCTTCTCTGCCTGAAGTGAAACCTTTCATGCAAGGTGTGGACAGAGCACTTAACAGGACAGACAGCAAGGATTACAATGAACTGCAGAACAGGCTGAATGCTTTTGCTAATAAATGTTTGCTTAATTAGCTTCTAGATGCATGGCACAGCTTGGTTTGAGACTTGCTTACAATTTGGCCACCAGACTGGTGGTGAGGTTAGTTACCCCTTACCACTTCAATTTTTTTGGGTGGCTAGCTTTATCCAAAGAACCTATGAGTAGTACACAAACAAATTGGCTTAGGTCAATTTGCAACAATATGCAAGCCATGCTTTTCTTTATCCCTTTCTAGTTCATCTCTCTCCAAAAGTTGAGTCTACTTAATCATAGAAGATCTTCATTATGGAAGTCCATGGTACTCTGCAATCCTGAACAGGGTCAGTTTTTAAAAACTGCCTTTTGTTCTATCCTTCGCTATCCAGTAATCCACCCTAATCCAATGCTGACTAAAGTATTGCAACAGGCCCTTAGCACATTTAGGAGTTATATTACCACAGATCTTTTGAACTAGAAATATTAAAAGTTTGCACTATATTATCCTGAAAGGAGGGCAGGGAGGAGTGATATACATCCTTGCATCCCGACTTGACTCCTCTTTTACTCTCCCTCTCAGCAATAGCATGGCAGTACCTGAAGAGCATGGCAGTCTGAATTAGGAGAGACTGAAATTTACAACCTCTCAAAGTATTCCCATTTTAAAAACTGTTGACACCAAGCCAAGATCCTACCTAAGCAAATTTAAGAAGTAAGCAAAATTGGTCAATTCCCTGTCATATTTTTCAAAAATATTGTCCTGTGTTCATCCTCTGACTTACACCCAGTACTGTCAAGATCCTCCTTATCTTGATGACCTTTCATACTCCACAATTCTTTTCACCCATCCTCTGAGAGATTAACGAAGGTTCAGCTAGAATTTAGATTAATGGATTAGTGAAATTTACACCAAAAGGATATAAATCCTTCAGGGGATATTTGCAACAAAGAGAAGCTCATAATCTAAACAAATATCTTCTTCATTAAATGTACTGGGACATAATTTCAACACTCCCACACCAGAGGAAAATATCTGCAATTGTTTTTCATTAATCATTCCTTCAACTCTCCGTATTTAGCCAAAGGTCATCTCAGGGCCTTAGTGAAAAGAGGCTTCCAGAATTTAATCAAGTTTCTTGACTGGAAGGATGGTTAGCAGTCAACAAAACGTAGCTCTGCAGAAACCAGTTTCCCCCAAGAACAGGAATACAAAATGGGTGGGTACCTTCCTTAGGCTGGAAGCATATACACTAACCAAAACTACTATACAAAAGGGCTAGATTAGTACACAAGCCACGTGATGGCTTCTAAGAAGTGTCACCTTATACCAAAATTCAGGGGAATATGCATTTCTGACTTTGAACCAATGTTTCATCAATCTGGGTTAAACTGAATCAAATTGTTTCATACTTTTTAAGTTTTCTTTTCAATGTGCACATTTGAAACTATCCTATCCATAAAGCAGTTCCCAACCCAAATTTAAAATCTATCAATAAAATCTTTGTTTTGTCTTTATAAAAATTTTTTGGTATTACTTATTTCTAGATACTTCATACATTTGGTCTATTATAAATGGTAGATTTTAAAGATAATTTCAAGAGCTTCTTGCATATTATATATTCACTGGCAAAAATAGACTCCTACTGACTAGAAGTTTACCAAATCCATAGCTACATTATATTCTAGACCTTAGCCCAAAATAAATGTCTGGCCATAGCATTTAAAAGCTAGGAATAAAAGTCCTCTATCCCACAACGAGGAAGTCTGAAAAAAGTAGAATTTTAGGAATTCTCAAAAAATCCCAGCAGGCACACTAGCTACCAGTTGAAGAGGTCTTTTTTTTTTTTTTTTTTTTTGATACTGTGAGAATTGCCTGGACATTCAGTGGTTACTGGTGATATTTAGTTTCAACGATATGTTGAGAGCATTTGTAATATGATAATGAAGAGAAAAACAGTAAGTTTAGTTTCCTCTTTCTAGAAGTTTAGCTGAGAGAAATCAAATTTGTTTTAAAAGGAGGATACGCAAGTATGCTTGAGGGTTACAGGTTGCAGGTAGAGGAGAGCCAAGATAAGTCAGAGGGACTGAGGACCTGGCAGGTGGTGAAATATGGAAACAGGTCCTTAGTGAGGTTAGCTGCGGAGATGGAAGAACATCCTGCACTGAGACCAAAAGTAAATCAAAGATAGAAACCAAGAACATTTCAGCAGTAAGGTGGAAGAAAGTGTTGAGATGGTGGGATAAAGGGGTTGAGAATCATGAGCTAGGTTGGAGAAAAAAAAAAAAAAAAAAAGGATCTAGGACTAAAATGAATGATCGAACATCAAGGAGAGCCCAGCTAAGAACTGAGAAAAGTTAATGTGTAAATGAGTATTTAGTGCAGTGCCAGACAGCACAATCCTAGGGTTGCTCCACAAATAGTATTAATCTGCAAATATGTACCAGACATCTGTAAAAAGCCTATGTGAAAGAATTAAAAGCAAAAAAGAACCCAGCAAAAACACACAATCCAGAGATAGTACAGCATGAATGTTTGTAATACCCAAGTTCAAATGTTGGAAGTCCTAACACCCACTGTATTGGTATTTTGGAGATGGAGACCTTGGGAGGGAATTATAGTCAGATAAGGTCATGAGAATGGGGCCTCATGAAGGGATTAGTGTTCTTCTAAAAAGAGACTCCAGAAAGATTTCTCCCTCCCCACGTGCATATACAAAGAAGGGGTCCTGTGAAAACACAGCAAGACGGTGGCAGCCTAGAAGCCAAGGCCTCAGAATGAAACCTACCTTGTCCAACATCTCAGTCTCGCACTTCTGAGCCTCCAGAACTGTGAGAAATAAATTTCTGTTGTTTAAATCATTCAGGCTATCATATTTTATGATAGCCTGAACTAAAAACTCACACTACTTTAGGAAAGATATTAAATTTATGAAACAAGAGCAGAAGGCTATGAAAACAAAGATCAGAAAGAATGAGCTTTTGGAAATTAAAAATCTGATAGTTGGGGTGCTTGGGTGGCTCAGTCGGTTAAGCATCTGACTTTGGCTCAGGTCACGATCTTACGGGTTCGTGAGTTTGAGCCGAGTTAGGCTTTGTGTTGACAGCTCAAAGCCTGGAGGTGTTTTGGATTCTGTGTCTCCCTCTCTCTCTGCCCCTCCCCCACTTGCATTGTGTCTCGTTCTCTCTCAAAAATAAACATTAAAAAAAAGTTAGGGGCGCCTGGGTGGCTCAGTCAGTTGGGAGGCGGCCAACTTCAGCTCAGGTCACCATCTCAAGGTCTGTGAGTTTGAGCCCCACATTGGGTTCACTGCTGTCATTGCAGAACCTGCTTCGGATCCTCTCTGTCCCCCTTTCTCTGCCCGTCCCCCACTCATACTCTCAAAAATAAATAAAACATTAAAAAAGTAATAACTTTTGAAAAAAAGAAGCAAAAGGTAAGAAAAAGATAAATAATGCAGGAATTCTAGAAACCACAGGGGGAAAAGTAGCAATTTTTAAATAAATAATACAAGAATTTCTCAGAACTGAAGGAAAGGAGTCTGTTATCAAGATGGCTTGGCATATGCACAAAGCCAATGAAAATATATACACCCTCACCAAGGCACTTAATAGTAAAATTTTAGAACATTCTGAAGCAGAAAAATGATTACATATAACCATCAGAAATGTTAGGTTATAAGACAATGAAGTAGTGACTTCAAAATTCTCAAGGAAGAGGATTTCTAACCTAAAATTCTGTATATCAATTAAATGTGAAACATTTTCAGACATGCAAGTTCAAGTTCCAGGAAAGAAAAAGGAACTGTCATTACCTGAGATGCCTAATTGCATAGAAAATAGTCTTCCGAGGGCTTTTGCAATTTTGTGGCGAGTTTGGGATAACTTAGTTAATAGGAACACAGGAAACTTTCAAAGGACACAGTAAGACAAGAAAATGAACAACAGGAAAAGCAAAGAGTTGTACAATAAATGGTATGTGACGATAATAAATTACTTAAGTGAACAACATTCCCACATAGTCATAAGGTAAAAACTGACTGCTACTCCAATAAACAAAGATTGCTACCTCTTGGGGTGCCTGAGTGGTTCAGTTGGTCAAGCATGACTCTTGATTTCAACTCAGGTCATGATTTCAAGGTTTGAGAGACAGAGCCCTGAGTCGGGCTCTGTGCTGACAGTGGGGAGCCTGCTTGGGATTTTGTCTCTCCCTTCTTTGTCCCTTCCCCGCTCATGCTTTCTCTCTCTCTCAGAAATAAATAAACTTAAGAGAAAATTGCTACCTCTCTTAAATGGGAGACTAGATGCAGTGAAATGGGACAGTAAGTTGGTATGACAGTACCCAAATTCTCAACTGCGTTAATAAGTTGCTAAAGTAAAATATAGAAATGTCAAGAAATACTTGCAGAAGTATATAATTTAAAAATGTGAAGATTAATGTCTGCTACGAACAGCTCAGAGTTAAAAGTGGAATCCTCATGGAGCTGGACTTAGCTGTGGGGAGTTTAAAGCTGGAGACTGGTACTATTTATTACAACTCCCTTATTTGGATTTTTAATCTATGTACATCGCTTTGTTAAAAACCTAGAATAATTAGGCCTAAAAAGACATTTCCCTTCATGTTCTCCTTTTGAAAGATGAAACTTATTAATTTAGCATAAAAAATAACTCTCTAATTAAAAAAGCCACAAATATCAAAAGTATCAAGGTAGTAGTAAAGCATGAAGCTTTTACAAATAGTGTTTTTTCATTAAAAAACATTTTTTTTAATGTTTACTTTTTAGAGAGAGAGACAGAACACGAGCGGGATTGGAGCAGAGAGAAAGAGAGAGGGAGACACAAAATCTAAAGCAGGCTCCAGGCTCCAAGCCCAGAGTCCAATACAGGGCTCGAACTCGCAAACCGTGAGATTGTGATGCTAAACCGACTGAGTTACCCACATGCCCCTCCTAAGAATAGTGCTTTTTAAGTCATCCAGGCATTTCTGAACCTTTCTTAGGCAAATGTTTTAAACATTTGCTATAAAGATATACAAATGTTAGAATAGCACTAAACAGCTTTATAGTGTAATATATATGTGTATATATATACATATATGTATATATGTGTATGTATATGTATGTGTGTATGTGTATATATATATATATATACATATATATATAATTTTTTTTTTTTTTAAGTAGGCTTTACACCCAGTGCAGAGCCCAATGTGGGGCTTGAATTCATGACCCTGAGATCAAGACCTGAGCTGAGATCAAGGGCCAGATGTTTAACCAGCTGAGCCACCCAGATGCTCAGCTGGTTATTTTGTAAAATAACAAATATATTTTAAGCAGTCATTACCTATATCCCACCCTATGCTAAAAAATGGGGCACCTGAGTGGCTCGGTTGGTTAAGCGTCTGACTCTTAATTTTGGCGCAGGTCATGATCTTGCACTTTGTGAGATCATGCCCCCAGTTGGGTTCTGCACTGACAGCACAGAGCCTCCTTGGGATTCTCTTTCTCCCTCTCTCTCTCTGCTCCTTCCTCCCTGCCCACGTGAGCACATGTGCTCTCTCAAAATAAATAAACATATATAAAAAAAGATCTCTTGGTGTATTTAACACAGAAATGCTGGTAATATTATTACTTCAGTGAGGTAAGCATTAGAATTTCAGGCCAAGTTATAGAATAAGATGGGTAAGAAATGTTTCCCTGGGTTTGAGAGCCTGAACACTTACAAGAAATGTATTCTAGTGGCTCCTGGGTGGCTCAGTCAGTTGAGCATCCAACTCTTGGTTTTAGCTCAGGTCATGATCTCATGGTTTATGAGTTCGAGCCCCATGTTGGGCTCTGTGCTCACAGAGCAGAGCCTGCTTGTTCTCTCCCTCTCTGTCCTTCTTCTGCTCTCTCTCAATATAAACAAAAAGAAACGTATCCTAAACCTGACTTAAAAGAGAGAAGGTTCATGCTTACTATCCATACATTTCCAGAAACTTTTCTAATTGGGAGCTCTGTAATACATTCTGAATGGTGCCATGTTTAAAAAACACTTATCCTTAAAAATATTGAATGCTTTTTGAAAATCTATTGTTCTTTTAAAACTATTCTGATCTAAAGAAAGAACTGAAGTTTAGGAAAGGGGAAAATGAACATAAAAAAATGTTTATTTCTAGCCCTGAAAGAACAAAATTATTGAACAAAGTCATCAAATACAGCAGTTAATGTCAATGTAACAATTAAATAATTGAACGGGATTAAATTAAAAATAAAAGTCAATATAAAATTTGAAGACAAAACAGAAAGACAAGCTACTTTCACTTAATTCCATTTCTATCTATCAAAATAAGGGGTGGGGGGAAAGGCAACACATTCCTATCAAAGACATCCAATTCCAAATAGAATCCTTTGCTTTTCTTAATACAGAACGAAAATTTGACAGAGTTATACATTTCTTTCTCCCTTTCATTTAGCAACATTCCAGAATGGTGAGTAAAAGGACTTCAACTCTCTCCAGGCCAGTCCAGTGCTTGATTCTCCTTTGTAATTCCCACAATATATACCACAGTGTCTTTGCCAAAGTGGTCAGTAAATGTGTTGAGTGATTAAAAAAAAAAAAAAGTATGTGTGTGTGTGTGTGTGTGTGTTTTCCTTTCTTACACACACACACATATACATACACTGCGGGAAAACGAATTTTAATTGTTTAGCTTATCTATTGTGGAAGCAATGGAAACACCGAAGACAATCTTCACTTTACTTAACTATGAAATTCTACTGTAAAAAACCCAAAAGGAATATGAATCTGGATTTTAGCTATAATTCTATAATGATTTTTTGACATTTCACTGGATATGGATCTCATTATATTTAAAGTTTTTAAATTAAGAAAACTGATGCAAATTCTCATTTTTTTCTAACTATACCTACAGCCCAATCAGATCTAAAATTGTTCTGGCTAGAATACAGTATATAGAAACAGACATGTATTTATGTGAGCCCTATAAAGAAATACTCATATAGATAGTTTTAAATTGTTTATGAAAGGCACAGTTTCATTTAGGACTGGTGGTAACTAGATACATATTATTAAGCAGCTTAATGTTTATGTGTGGAAGGGAAGAGAATTTATTCTATGTGCCAGGCACTCAACACACAAAGACAGTTGTGTTAGCTTTGGTTTCTTACGCTATCACAACCACTCTGTTTAAAAAATTCAATATTTTCATGGTTTCCCGGTTTTAACTGTCCCTTAAAAGCAGCGAAAGGAACAAGAGGAGAAGGAAACTTTAAGACCACCAGAAAATCTGAAATATAATAAATAAGTACTATAGTAACATTGTTTTAATAACACAAGAGGACAACTAAGGTAACTTTTAGATTTAAATGGGAATCTTCATTCTAAAGTGAGGACAAAAAGGGTGACCACAAAAGGTAGTTATTAAAAAAACATGAACTGATTCAGATATAATTTTTCTTTCAACAAGATCTGAACATTTTAATTTAAAATTAACTAATAAATCACAATTCCATATTGCTTTTAGGATTACGTTGTTTAAAAATGACACATTTCAGAATTAACCAAAGTATATTTCTATTACAAGTTAGTTTATCCAAGTAAGTAAAGAATAAACCACAGTGTAGCTCCCTTAACCTAGGAGTCAGGTTTTAATGACAAAGTCCGTTGCCAGCAATGGACATGCAGGTAACCCTCAAAGAAGTTGTAAATACAAATCCCAGACTGCTTCTATAAATTGAAAAGACCTTTGTTGAGTCACAGGCATAAAAATGGGGCATTGGCACTAAATTGAAGGAATATGGTCTTTATGACATATGTATGGAAGGGCCTTCTAGAGTGGTCATGAGGATCACAGTCTTAACATCTAGTTGGTTTTCTATTTCATTGGTAGCATCTTCTTTATCGTAATCCATCCAAACAACTATTTACACAGAATGTTCAAATCTGAAACTCAAGAGGCACTGTAGATTTTCATCAGAAATAAACCAGCTTGCTTCTGTAAGGTAATTTAGTCATAGCTGTAGGTGGTCAATATAATCCAAAGAAAAATGAAATCAGGAATCAAACTGGGGGGTGCCCGGGTGGCTCAGTCGGTCTAAGTGCCCGACTTCGGCTCAGGTCATGATCTCACATTTTTGAGTTCAAGCCCCACCTGTCAGGCCCGGTGCTGACAGCTCAGACCCTGGAGCCTGCTTCAGATTCTGTGTCTCCCTCTCTCTGTCTGCCCCTCCCCTGCTCACTCTGTCTCTCTCTCTCTCAAAAATAAACATTAAAAAAAACTTTGTAATTAAAAAAAAATCAAACTGAAAACAGAAATCATTAAGTGCTCTACGTAAAAGTTCCACTAATTATTTTACACATTTTGTGAAAACCTTGCATTATCAATAAAAAACAGGCATTCTATCCTCATATCTTAACATAGATGTGATGAAAATGATAGGACATAAAATTCTATTAGTTCCCTTAATGTACTCAAAATTATTTTTATTCATGATTTGTACTACTGACGGCAAGTAGGTGTGAAGTTAATTAAGAGTGGTGGTGGGAACAAAATGCCTGAACCAAACCAGATTGTTTTCTTTAATGTGGCTTGAGGGACGACACTGCTTCCATAAGAAAATAAAAAATAAGGAGAGAATGGGAGGGGAGAAGAGAGGGCACTCTCATAATTAATGCTACAGGTCACAGACCTTCTTAAAATTTTTAAAATAAAAAAAGTATTGCTATCAACAAGGATATTTCATTTTTCTTCCTTTCTCTAGTTTTTTTTATACACATTATTTTTTTTGAAAAAAATCCAGAGTAACTCAACATCTCAAATAATCAATGAATTTATCAAGAACTTTGTCATGTTAAGTTCTCATTGCTAGTAAAATGTTGGTACTGGGTTGGGAACAATGTTTGTAACAAATCTCCACAGTTTACTGGTCAGAAGCCGCATCTCTATGTAACCGTCATTTCTCTTACATGAATATAATCTTACCTAATTATTTTAGAGTTCTAGTCTCTCGCTTTGTTTCTGCTAGCTCCGAGTATTTTTCTTCTTTAAATGGGAAAAAAATTAACTTTTAAATTCTGAAAATTCAATGGTTATTATATTATTTACCAAAGGGAGAGGGGTGGAGTAGGGTGCGCGGGTTAATTAAAAAACAAACTAAAATTACAACATATACAGAAACTTATTTCCAAAATGAAGGGAAAAAAGGGGGAAGGGCAAAGTAGCAATACCAACCAGTCACAAAGCCCAAGTTGGAACAAGAAAGAGCAAATAACTTTGGTTCCTAAAGCCCAATCTGAAGAGGATACACTTAGAAAGGAAATTAAATTGTAAGGTTGTATAGTCAATGGGATTCTTTTTCTGTCTCAATGATTTAGTTATAAATATAGATTATTAGTCTCTCTATTATACATGTAACAAATGCCAAACAACTCACTACCATGAAATTTCTAAAATTGACTTTCACATTATTAAAAAAGGTAAAAATCACATATTTTTCTTCCCTTCCTTCAGTTCAAATTATGAACTGAAATACTACGTGTAATAATAGCTGGCCCTAACTTCTATACAAAGCTAAACGATTTTGAGCTCCTTTGCCAATATAAGGAACTACATAATTTTATTACATTTGCCTCAAATTTAGGCTTGAGAAAAATTTCTCAAAGCAACTCAAAAAGAGCATGTCAAGGGAAAAAAAGGCTATGGAGAGAAAAGACTAGCAGATGAAACAAATACTCTTGAAAAACTCGAATCTGCCATTCAAGTATTGAAAATACCCTCCCCCCCCCAAAAGGGACAATGAATGGGATCCATTACAGTGAAATCAGCAAAATTAAATGCAAATCTCAAGCATGATAAATGGCCCTGATGGGCTGTCTGCTGAAAGATGGCTAGTGATTCAGTCCATAATTCCTTTTGGACCCTATAAAGAAGGGATTCAATGGAAAGTTTTCATTCCGTTTTGTAATTTTCTCTTGGTTGTCTTCAGGAAGCAGTAGTTTGCTTTTTCCTCCATGTTATACAGACCATTTCTTTAAGCCCCAAAGAGTAATAATTTTCATATATTAAAAGATTTCTTTTAGAAAATGGAAGAAAGAATACGAGGCCACGGCAATGATGCTAACGGTTACTCTTCATTGCTTCTTTAGCTGCCATGATCAGTGGCGTCAAGCTGGACAATGGTTTGGCCAGTTTCAGGAAGGGATGCTGCCAGAAAGAGGGGGAAAGATGCATGAATGTCACTAGTTTAGAAGCTAAAAATTTCCTTTCAATTAAACCCCAAAGACTATTTTACGGATTAGAATTTATTTAACAAACACATATTTCAGTATGTGTATAAAGTCAACATAATCAATATATCACTTTTATAGTTGAAATCAGTCTTTTTAGTCTATTTAATATTATAAAAGCTCACCTAAATGACCCAGATACCCACACCAGCAATGGACTTGTCTGACAACTGACAGCATGCAAAAACTCATATACCTAATTTTAGTGTTATAGCTATTTTATTCCTAGCAGATACAATCCTAAACTGCAGCAGCTACAATGTTGCTGGTGATAAATGAAGAGCAAAATGGTAATTATTAACCCTATGTAAACTTTCTGTTGCTTACTCAAAAAAGTCAACCTTATCCAAAAATAGTATTATTTCCAAATTCACCTGTAACAATTCTTTGGCCGAACCCCTTTTCTCCACATCCATTTCCAAACAACGGTTTAAGAAATCCCGAAATATTGGGGAAAGTTTCTCTGGATTCTGAAGTTCTGGGGTTCCATTAGTTGCTATCAGGTACAAGGCCTAAAAACAGAAGAACATTTTTGACATACTTAAGGTAGTGCAACAAAGTGAGACACCACTTTACAAAAGTTTATGGATCTTTTGCTTAATTTTTTTTTTTAAAGATTTATTTATTGGGATGCCTGGGTGGCTCAGGCAGTTGAGCGTCTGACTCTTGATTTTGGCTCAGGTCATAATTTCAGGGTTCGTGAATTCGAGCCCCATGTAGGGCTGGCTCTGTGTTGACAGCTGGGACCCTGCTAGGAATTCTGTTTTCTCTCTCTCTCTTCTCTGACGCTCCCCTGTGTGGTCTCTTGGGGCGGGGGTGGGGGGAAGACAATCACCAGAAACACTAAATTAAGGTTTAGTATTATTTCTGCCTATTTGTTTCATATATTCTCCCTTAGCTTTTATTACTTTTAAATGTCTATTTATTTATTTTGACAGAGCACCCACGGGGAGCAGCAGAGAGAGAAAGAGAGAGAATCCCATGCAGGCTCCACACCCTGTGCAGAGTCTGACAAGGTGCTCGATCTCATATGAGACGCTAAACCAATTGAGCCACGCAGGCGCCCCTTCCCTTTATTTTTAGATGTTGTATTCTCATTTCTTTTTCACATTTTTTTAAAAAGTTTATTTATTTTTGAGAGACAGAGCACAAGTGGGGGAGGGGAAGAGAGAGAATGAGACACAGAATCCAAAGCAGGCTCCAGACTCTGGGCTGTCGGCACAAAGCCCGATGTGGGGCTTGAACTCACGAACTGTGAGATCATGACCTGAGCCGAAGTTGGATGCTTAAGTGACTGAGCCACTCCAGTGTCCCTCCTAATTTCTTTTTCAAAAATTAGCTTCATCTTTTTGGAGAGGGGTTATACTAAATGTAATACATATTGATAAAAGAACTATAATACATAAGGGTAGAAAGAAAAATGAGCACAATTCCAATATCAACATATAGCATCCATTTACCTTTCTCAAGCTTTTTTTTCTCAAGTCATATCAGATTTTAAAACAGGATTTCTTGAAACTTTGTTTCAGTTTATTTATTTATTTACTTATTTATTATTTTTACTTATTTTTTAAAATTTACATCCAAGTTAGTTAGCATATAGTGCAACAATGATTTCAGGAGTAGATTCCTTAATACCCCTTACCCGTTTAGCCCATCCCCTCTCCCAAACCCCTCCAGTAATCCTGTTTGTTCTCCATATTTAAGAGTCTCTTATATTTTGTCCCCCTCCCTGTTTTTATATTATTTTTACTTCCCTTATGTTCACCTGTTTTGTATCTTAAAGTCCTCATATGAATGAAGTCATATGATATTGTCTTTCTCTAATTTCTCTTAGCATAATACCCTCTAGTTCCATCCACACAGTTGCAAATGGCAAGATTTTATTCTTTTTGATTGCTGAGTAATACTCCATTGTGTACACACACACACACACACACACACCCCACTGATACCCACACTGCTATTGAAACAGGCAGAACATAGACGATTTTTAGGGCAGTGAAAATACTACGTATGGTGATGGACATATGTTACTATTTCATTATACATCTGTCCAAGCCCATAAAATTGCACACCAAGTGTGCACCCTAATGTTATGGACTCTGGGTGATAACGAGGTGCTAATGCAGGTTCATGGATTGTGGAATGTACCCTCTGGTGAGGGATGTTGATAATGGGGATGGTTCCTTACATTAATACAATCAATTAATTACATCAATCACTCAACAAAGTAATTAATTAATTACATTAATACACTTGTTACAAGTGAAGAACCACTACTGATATATTTTCACTAAATGAAAGTCTATGACTTACACTGGGGTCCACTCTTTGCCGTGTATAGTTGTATGGATTTTGACAAATGCACATGGTCATGTTTTTGACATTATAGTATCCTACAGAAAAACTTCACTGTCCTAAAAATCTCTTGTGCTCCACCCATTCTTCTTCCCCATCTCATCTCTGCAAACACCTGGAAACCACTGATCTTTTAAACTCTATAGATGAAATCATGTCTTCTAAAGTGGTTGTATCATTTTTTTTTTTTTAATTTTTTTTTTCAACGTTTTTTTTTTATTTATTTTTGGGACAGAGAGAGACAGAGCATGAACGGGGGAGGGGCAGAGAGAGAGGGAGACACAGAATCGGAAACAGGCTCCAGGCTCCGAGCCATCAGCCCAGAGCCTGACGCGGGGCTCGAACTCACGGACCGTGAGATCGTGACCTGGCTGAAGTCGGACGCTTAACCGACTGCGCCACCCAGGCGCCCCATGGTTGTATCATTTTCAATTCCCACCAGCAACAAAAGAAAGTTACTGCTCCACATTCCCATCAGCATTTGGTATCATCATTAAAAAAAAAAAATTTTAAGGCCATTCTAATAGGTATATATCTTTGTGTTGTTTTAATTTTGCAGTTCCCTAATAAACACGATGTTGAACATCTTATTAAATGCTTATTTGCCAACTGTGTATCTTCTTTAGCTGTCTGTGGAGATGCTTTGTCCATTTTTGCATTAGGTTGTTTATTTTCTCATTGTTGAAGTTTGAAGAGTTCTTTATATATTTTGGACAACATTTGATCATCTAATGGGTGTTCTGGAAATTATTTCTCCCAGCGAGTGACTTATCTTTTCATTCTCTTAATAGTGTTTTTGTCAGAAAGGATGATTCTAACTTTAATAAAGTCCAATTTATTCTTTTATGGATCATGCTTTTTGATGTTTTATCTAAAAACACTGCCAAACCCAAGGTCACCTAAATTTTTTCCTGAATTATTTCACGTTTCTGCTGTATCACCAAAATGCCATAAAAAAGGATACTGACACTCAAAAAATCAGGACATGAGTGTGCCCATTTCTTTGCCACCTGAGCTCACTTCTCTTTATGTGATAAAATTTTCATTTACAAATGCCATGCTAAGAAATTACTTGAGAGAGCAATTCAAGTGAAGATCCTCAGATTGCTAAGCCCCATACTCCATCAGAAGGGGTTAAGAGGGAAGCCCATAAAAACAAGCACTCCTGTCAAGTATGCCTTCTCTCCAAACGCTTAACAGCCATTTTTCTACCTTGAAATAAATCTTATTACCCTCTGTATCTGCATTTATGCTAGTGATTACAAGGAGACAGGGACTGCTTGTTCCCGCAGCTTCTGTACTCTCATGCCCATTTGGCTCTGCATGCTCCCCTTTCCACCTTCACTTCTTCATCCACCACTGCCCCTCCGTTTATGAACTGTTCTCCCCTGATGAACTGCCTCATCCACAGTGCTCTCTAGGAGTAGGCCAGTCCCTTTTAGCCCTTTGTACCACTGTACCTAGAGAAGGAGTGTCCTGGTGGTTCCTCATTGCCGGAGATATCTACCTCCCTCTTCTGGAAGTCCCAGGCTTTCAAACTCACATCTACTTTACTTTGTTTCAAATATCTACCAAACACTGTTATCATCTCTAACACTGCTCATAATTCAGAGCGATTTCAGTAGCTACAGAGATGCCAGTAACAGTTCCTTGACCTCCTCTTCTCCCATGCTTTTGTGCTTTGGCCTCCCTTGGTCACACAAGCTCATGGTCACAGCCTGTGCCTCATCAGTACCCATGACTGCAACTCTGAAATCACTATTGCTGTCCACCTCCTACCTTCTGCATTGTGAACACCTCAACACCGCGATCCTTTGACTCCACTAAACTTAAATAAATCCCATTGATCTTCCAGTCGTTCATCATTCCTTCCATATAATCACTTCGACCCTCTTGCACTTCATAGCAATCACTTTGCTACATATCAAACTTTGCCTGCTCTTTGCTTGTACCTCCACAGCTAAGGACAGCAGAAGAAATAGATCCCTGTGGACTGGCATCATTAACCTCATAGAGGCCCTTAGTGCCTCCAGCATTCGTACTATAGATTTCCCTATTTCACCCCTCCTCCCATCCTAGTTTCTGTCTCAGGACACTCATTATACATTACATCGTGTTGTCATGTCTCTGTGGGCTCCTCTTGGCAGTGAAAATTTCTCAGACTTTCCTTTGCTTTTGATGACCTTGACAGTTTGGAGTATTGGTCAGGTTTTATTTTACAGAATGCCTTCTACTGGAATTTGATGTTTTCTTCATGATTAGAATGAGAATATGTGCTTTGGGAAGCAACATCACAGTTAGAGTGCCACTTTCACTGCATCATATCAAAAGTATATACTATCAACATAATTTATGCCTGTTGATGTTGACCTTTTCAGCTGGCTAAGGCGGTGCCTGTCAGGTTTTTCTACTGCAAAGTTAGTTTTCCTCTCTTTTCTTACTGTGCCCTTATCACTATGTGCAGTCTATACTTAAGGAGTACGGAGTTATGCTCCATCGCCCTTAGGGCGGAACATCCACACAAATTATTTGAAAATTTTCTGCATAAGAGTTGTCTCTCCTGCCGATTTTTTTATTCAATTACTTACTTATACCAGCAAGGACACATACATATTATCTTATACTTTGGATTATTATCCCCTACAACTTTATTTTGTTCAAATTGTTGCATCTTTGGCCACTGGAGCTCTTTTCATTGGCACCTTACCCCTTTGACAAACCGATCCATGTGGAGTCTTCTCTTTAACTCAGAATTATTTATAATTCTGTTTTATCTCCTTAGTTGAATTTTATTAGGTGTAATTCTTTCAGTATTTTAGGGTTTGCTTAAGAGGTAAGGGGCATACATCTTTCAATTTCACAATCATCACAATATTACACCAGACTACGACAGTCTTATGGTTCTCCTCCTCAGCCTTATGCTTTTGTTGTCATTTTACCTGTACATGTTTTTTTTCTTCCCCTTCCCATTATTATTTTGATGTAAACAGTTTTAACATTTATTTACTTACTTAAATGTTTTATATTTGAGAGACAGTGTGTGACTGAGGGAGGAGCAGAGAAAGATGGAGACAGAATCTGAAGCTCCAGGCTTTGAGCTGTCAGCACAGAGCCTGATGCAGGGCTCGAACTCACAAACGAACCTCAAGATCATGACCTGAGCTGAAGTCAGATGCTTAACCAACTAGCCACCCAGGTGCCCCAACAGTTTTATCTTTTAAAGATATTTACATAAGAAAAAAAAATTGGATTTATTTACTCACAGTTACTATTTCTAATACTCCTCATTTCTTTGTGTGGAGTCATATTACCATTTTCTTTCTGCTTGAAAGATTTCTTCTACTATTTCTTGTAGTGTAGATCTGCTGGTGATAAATTCTTTCAGTGTCTATGTTTGAGAAAAATCCTTATTTTGCCTTCATTTTAAAAAGATATTCATTGGCTGCAGAATTCCTGATTGTCTGATTTTTCCCCAAAACTTATTTCACATATATTAGAACACTTAAAGTTATCTCACAGGTCACTATTGCTATTTCATTTCTTAAAAAAATTTATTTCTATTTTGGATAGCTTTTTATTACTTGGTCTATGATTATCATTAATCATTTTTTTCTGCAATGTATCACTTGCTATTAATTCAATCTCAAACTATAAACCTTCGAACTACACTGTAGTTTCTATCTATAACTTCAATTTGGGTTTTGAAAAAATATTCTTTTAAAATGCCTCTGCTCTTAAAAACTGCTTTAATGCTTTTATGTACTCTTTTATCTGTGTCAGTTCTGGTCTGTTGCAATGGATTGATTTTTCTCATTATGGGTTGTACCTTCCTGCTCTTCTGCCTCTCTGATGAACTCTGACTGGATATTTAAGCATTTGTTGGGTGCTGGATATTTCTGTATTCCTATAAATATTCGAGTTTTGCTCTGCAATGCAGTTACTTGGGAACAAGATCTCTTTGGGTCTTGTTTTTAAGATTTGTTAGGTGGGACCATAGCAGCATTTAGTCTAGGGGTAATTATTTCCCATCACTGATGCAGGACTCTTTTGAGTCTTCCATTCCATATCCTGTGAATTACAAGGTTTTCCACTGTGGCTGACAAAAGCAGGAACTATTCCCAGCCTCTGTGTGAGCACCAAGCAACTGTTTACTCCAATCTTACCAGATGGGTCCCCTGACCTTGGATAGACTCTTTACACAGATGCACCAATCTCTACCTAATGCTCAAAGGGGACTTCACGGATCTCCAGAATCTTCTATGAAGCTTTCTCTTCTCCCATTCTCTGTCTTGTAAACTCCAGCTGCCTTATTCTCCCCAGACTCTCAGTGAGACCACTGTGCTCCACCTGGGCCCTTCCTCCCTGTACAAGGCCTAGAAATTCTCTTAAGACATTAAGCTGGAGGCAGCCACAGGGCTCACCTCAAGCCTTTCCCACTTTTGGAGATCACTGTTCTTCATTGTTTGATGTCCAGGGTCTTGCAAACCATTGTTTCATATATTCTCATTTTTTTGTTGTTGTTCCTTTTGGCAAGGGTGGTTAATCTGGTACCTGTTATTCCATGTTGACAGGAGAAGTTCCTGCTTGCCAAGTTTCCATCAATTACATTCACATTGCCAACTTGAATGATCAAGTCTCAGTCTTCATCTTACTTGACGTAACTGTAGTTTCTGATAAGCTGATGCCTCCCCCACTTTTTGGATTCAAGGGCATGTGTTTATTTTGGTTTTATGTACCTCTCCAGCCATTCCTTGCTGGTCTGCCACATCAACTGTTAACTATGGAACAAATGCCTCAGGATGCAAGCTGAAAATTTTCTATTGTCTGTCTATGCCCACTTGACCTGGTGATCTTATCTAGCTGCATAGCTTTAAATAATTTCTATAGCTAAGTCTCAATTTTACACCTCTGGCCTAATCCTAGACTGGCATACCCAACAGCCTATTCAACATATCCACTTGGATGTCTTAATAGAACATATCTAAAATATGCTAAAATGTTACCTCCTGATCTCCCACCTGCCACCCCACATGCCACTCTACCTGTAGTCTTCCCCATTTCAGTTAAGGTGAACTTGAATTTCACCATTCCAGTTGTTTAGGCCAAATTCTTGGGTCATATCACCTCCCCCCCCACCCCCCATCCCCCACCCCCGCCATAGGCTCTCCTTTCCAAATACATCCAGAATCCAATTACTTTTTCCCACCTCTACTGATACCATTCTGGTCTAGTATACCCTCATGTCTTGCCTGGATTATTGCAATAGCCTTCTAACTGGTCTTCTTGTGTCTATCTTTACCTCACTTGAAAATCTTTTCTCAATAAAGTAGCCAGAGTGATCTTGTTAAGATGTCAATAAGACCATTTCACATCTCTGCTCAAAACTCTACAATGGTTTGCCTGTCTCACTTATGAAGAAGCCAGGATTCTTTTTTTTTTTAATGTTTATTTGAGGGAGTGCATGCACACATGCACAAGTCAGGGAGGGGCAGAGAGAGAGGGAGAGAGAATTCCAAGCAGGTTGTCAGTGCAGAGTCCAACACGAGGCTCAGACTTATGAACCATGAGGTTATGACTTGAGCCAAAATCAGGAGTTGGATACTCAATTGACTGATCCACCCAAGTGCCACCAAAATTCTTATAAAAGCCTAATAAAGCACTATACAGTCTGGTCCCATTTCTTCACCTATCTTTTTTCTCCTACTGTGTGCTCCCTGCACACTAGCTATGGAGGAATCTTAAATGGTCTTTGAATATACCACGAATGCTTCGGCTTCACAGCCTTTGCATGTACTGTTCTTTCTGACTAGAATGTTCTTCCCTTAGGTACCTCCTATGTTTCTTATCTCCTGTGTTCAAATGTCACCTCAGTGAAGCCCTCTCAAGCACTCTTGTGAAATCAAACACTCCTGAATCCCTCCTACCAGTCAGGGCACTTAGACTCTATCATTTAATATATTACATACTATTCTTACTTATTTTATTGTTTCTCTCTACCTTCTATGAAGGCAGGAATTTTTGTCGGTGGACAGCACCTTGTATAGTGCCTACCGCAGAGCAGGTACTTGAATCAACATTTGTTAAACAAATGAATGAAATTAGAGGATTTTAAAAATTGTTCCAAAGTGTTCTAAAATTAATCACTTCTATTAAAGTACTGTAATTGCTTACTTGAACTGGAATCTTTGCAAAAGCATTCAGGAAAAAAGAGCGTCAAAATCCAAAGCCACCAGACAGGGCCCCTCCTACAAATACCCATTACCTTGGCCTCTGGAGTCCATTTTATAACAAGTCCAACTTATTTGGAAAAAAATTAGAAAAGAACAATTTCTGGCAATAAGCCTATACTCATATGGTAACTTAAAAACTTTAAAAATTGCTTCATTGAGATACAATCCACATACTATAAAAATCACCCTTATTTTCTTTTTAATGTTTAGTTTTGAGAGAGAGAGAGAGACAGACAGACAGACAGACAGAGTGCAAGCAGTGGGGGGGGGGGGGGGGGGGGGGGGGGGGGGTAGACAGAGAGGGAGACACTGAATCCAAAGCAGACTCCAGGCTCTGAGGGGTCAGCACAGAGTCCTACATAGGGCTCGAACCCAGGGACTATGAGATTGACCTGAGCCAAAGTCAGATCCTTAACCGACTGAACCACCCAGGTGCCTCAAAAATCACTCTTTTAAAGTGTACAATTCATGGGGCACCTGGGTGGCTCAGTCAGTAAGGATTCTGGATTTTTGGTTATGTCATGATTCCAGGGTCATGGATGGGATCAAGCCCTGAGTCGGGCTCTGTGCTGGCTATGGAGCCTGCTTAAGATTCTCTCTCTCCTCCCTCTGCCCCATCTCTGTGTGCATGCGCTTGTGGCTCTCGCTCACTCCCTCTCAAAAAAAAAATTTTTTTTTAAATGGCTTTAAACAGAAACACACAAAAAGCAAGGTTATGTATTGATCTGTTGACAGAAATGTGACCAAAGGCTTACAAGAACCCAACCCTGTATCTCCCCTAAAAACAACAGTTCAGAATTTGTTAATTCAGTGTTTGCGGCTTTGCAAAACCTGAATAACAAAAATCGATGGCAAATGGAATCCTACAATATATGACCTTTTGTGTATGACTTTCATTTAGCAAAATGCTTTCATGTTTAAAGCTGTGTATACCTGTACTTCACTACTTTTATTATGACTAAATAATATTCCATTGTAGTGGGATACCACTTTTGTTCATTCATTCATCAGGTGATAGGCATATGGGTTTTTCCTACCTTTTGCCTATTATGAATAATGCTGCTATGAACATTTGTGTACAAGATTTTATGTGGATAAAAACTTTTTTTTTTAAAAAGTATTTTTATTTTGAGAGAGAAGGAGAGGGAATGCGTGTGGGCAAGTTGGGGAGGGGCAAAGAGGAAGAGAGAGAATTCCAAGCAGGCTCCATCCACTCTGTCAGTCTGGAGTCCTAAATCCAACTTGGGGCTCAATTTCACTAACTGTGAAATCATGGCCTGAGCTAAAATCAAGAGTCAGATGCTTAACTGACTGAGCCACCCAGGTGCCTTTTAATTGTCTTGGGTATGTAACTAGCAGTGGAATTACTAGGTTATATGGTAACTCAACATTAACTTTTAGAGGAGCTGTCAAATTGTTTTCCAAGTGCTGCACCATTTTACAGTTCCACTAGCAATGTATCAGGGTTCCAATTTCTTCACATTCTCACGAACACTTATTGTCCATCTTTTTGATTATAGTCATTCTTTAAAAAAAATTTTTTTTTTAATGTTTATTTATTTTTGAGAGAGAGAGAGACAGAGCATGAGCAGGGGAGGGACACAGAGGGAGAGAGACGCAGAATCTGAAGCAGGATCCAGACTCTGAGCTGTGAGCACAGAGCCCAATGTGGGGCCTGAACCCACAAACCATGAGTTCATGACCTGAGCCGAAGTTGGGTGCCTGACTGACTGAGCTACCCAGGAGCCCTGATTATAGTCATTCTTGAAGGTGTGAAGTGGTATCTTGTTTGGGTTTTGATTTGCATTTCTTTAATAACTAATGATATTGAGCCATATATGGTAATTTATAAGTAGAAGAAAGAAAGAAAGAAAGAAAGAAAGAAAGAAAGAAAGAGAAAGAAAAAGAAAGAAAGAAAGAAAGAAAGAAAGAAAGAAAGAAAGAAAGAAAGAAAAAACAAACTCCTAAACCCTTCACCTGAGAGAGAGAGGGGGTGGGGGGGAAGAAGGAAAAAACAAACTCCTAAACTCTTCACCTCAGCTACTGGAATATCTAATTGTTTAAAGTCTACTGACCCCATCTCTAACTCAGGACCCTAACTCTTTTGTTTGAATGTGACCTTTAACATCACCATCTACACAGTTTTCTCACAGATGCAATCTTGCTTTCCTCTCCTGTGCACTTGGTACAGAAGCCAAGGTTCAAAGTTGACAATCTGAAGGGTACATCTAGGGACACTTGTACAAAAGTGAGCAAATTCTTATGTGCAAACTTTAAAACCATACAGCTTACTAAAACTCTACAAACTCTTTACCTCACACATTCAACTCAATAACCCAGAAGCAAATAATTTTTAGATACAGAGGGCAGAGACTAGGTTATATCAACTTTGTATCTTAAATTTTTGGCGAGTGCCTGGCACAATCAGATTCTAAATAAATGTTCTAAAGAAATGTATTTTCCTAAAAATAAGGCTGGTGTTTAATTGGTCTTACCCTCAAGGGATTTTCATTGAGGTAGGGAGGCTCTCCTTCTACCATCTCAATAGCCATGATACCCAGAGACCATATGTCCACTTTAGGGCCATAAGCTTTCCGTGTAACCACCTCTGGTGCCATCCAATATGGCGTTCCAACCATGGTACTTCGCTTGCTCTGCTCAGGGGTGATCTGGGCACAGAAACCGAAGTCAGCTATAAAAAAAAAACACACAAAAAACCGTATCTAGAGTTAATGGTGTCATGGATAGTTCCATCTAAGAGGTCATGATAGATGACAATTACAATGGACTGTTCAGCCTCTTTTTTTTTTTTTTAAATGTTTATTTATTTTTGAGACAGAGTGCGAGTGGGGGAGGGGCAGAGAACGAGGGAGACACAGAATCTGAAGCAGGCTCCAGGGTTTGAGCTGTCAGCACAGATGGGACTTGAACCCACGAACTGTGAGATCATGACTTGAGTTGAAGTTGGCTGCTTAACTGACTGGGCCACCCAGGCACCCCAGTTTTTGTTGTTTTTTTTTTTTTAATGTATTAAAAAAAGTAAACCCGGGGCACCTGGCTGGCTCAGTCAGTAGTGCATATGACTCTTGATCTTGGGGTTGTGAGTTCAAGCCCCGCATTGGGCACAGAGCTCACGTTAAAACAAACAAACAAACAAAAAACAACAACTAAACCAGAATGGGTTTACAAATATTTTGATGATGTTACATACTCTTCACTTGTTTACTTTTACTTCCCACAAGCAAAGGACAAATTATCAGGTCTTTTATCCTAAAAATTTTAAAGAAGTTGAAAAAGGTCTAAAAGGAAAAGGTATCAAAGGTGAACAAAACTAAATTCTATAAAACAGGTAAAGGTCAGGAGGTGGGAACTAATTCTGAAGAAAATAAACAGAAGGTAGAATTACTACATATCTGACTTAGCAGACTTCTAGAAAAGGAACAGCTTTAACTACAGCCATACCTAACAAAGTCCTTGCCAGCATCACTCCACTCCAACCACCTTATTTTATAACAGGAGCAGAAAGCCTAGGTTAGCACTAAGTGTTTATTTAGTGGGAATATCAAGATGAGAATCTAGAATTTTCTCCTCCCTTCTACAGACCCATTCTATTTAAAAAGTAACTATTAACATTTAAGTTCTTAAGCTTTAGACTTCTTGTTATGAATTTACATAGGTACAAAAATTACCATGAACTGCATGGTTTATTTTATCTAAGTTAGGATACTTTGTAAAGTGCTTTTTATTATTTTTTTAAAGTAATCTCTACCCCCAATGTGGGGCTCTAACTCACAAACCTGAGATCAAGAGTCACAGGCCCCACCAACTGAACCAGCCAGGTGCTCCAGTATATTGTTTCTTAAAATTTATTTTGAGAGATTTTTCCATAGTTGTACACTGATCTACCTCATTACTGTAAATATGCAATATTACAAAATAAAAAGGCTTATAATTTATTTTATCATTCCTATGCTCCTTGACATTTAAGGTTTTTTTTTTTTACAGTGTTGCAGAGAACAACTTTGTGTTTATTGTTGTGCTTATGTTCAGTAAACCTATAGAAAAGAATCCTAAAAGCAATTGTTCCATCAAATCGTAATATTTATAGCTAAAATGAGTACTTCTAACAACCAGGGACTGTTCCAAGTATCTTATAAGAATTAATATACCTAATCCTTATGATAACTCTATGAGATAGGCATATTTATTAATATTATTCTCATTTTACAAATTGGGTAATTAAGGCATACATATTTTTAGGTAACTTGCTCAAGATCATTCATCTAGTATGTGGAAGAGCCAGGATAAAATATTATCCAAAAAAGTCTAATTCAGTTTACATGTGTATCCACCAAAACAGTAGGAGAATGTCCATTTGTAATTTGCCTGCTGATTAAGATTAGTAATCTTATATTTTTGACTATCTAACAGAACCCTCTTTCTTGTGGTTGAATACTCTCTGGAGGAAGTATCTTTAAAAAGAGATGTTGAAAAAGGAGCCAAACATTCTAGCAGAACAGAAGGAAAACTTTTTGATTTCTTGATCCAAGAAATGCCTTGAATTTTGCACAGTTGCAGGAAACTCAATAGAAGTTGTTCCTGAATCCTCCAGAGGGCCTGGATGAAACTGACAGATTATAGCCAACAGAGGAAAAGGAAGTCTAGGATTTTTTTCCTCCATGACTCTATCATGTCTGATACAGAAGATAATTAGGAAAAGAGGTTTATAAGAGTTTTTTTTCCCTTGTCATCTCTCAGGTCAGGGTCATATAGCCCTCCCTCAAATAGGCCATGCTTTACCAAATCCAAAGAAAGCTGAACAGCATTAATAAGAAAGATCTACCCTAACAGACAACAGAGAAAATTTTAGTTTTATCTTTGGAAGGCAGCACCAACATTACAACAGTCCCAGGCACTTTTCTTCAGTGCTTTACATTTTTAATCCTCAGAAAAATTCTCAGATACTTAATCTTATTTTCCTTATCATATAATTGAGAAAATAAACACAAAGAGATTAAGTAACTCACCCCAAATTAGTCAGCAACTAGTAGCTTATCTGCTATTTAAACCCAAGCTGTCCAGTTGAGAGCTCATATTCTTTACCATTCTTTCCCTTGTCCTCCTCCATATATTAAGTCATAAAAATATTAATAGGTTAATTTTTTAAAGTTTACTTTGAGAGAGAGTGTGAGTGAGTGAGTGAGTGGGGGAGGGGCAGAGAAAGGGAGAGAGAGAATCCCAAGTAGGCTCCTCACTAACAGCACGGAGCCCAATGTGGGGCTTGAACCCACGAACTGTGAGATTGTGAAGGAGCCAAAATCAAGAGTTGGACACTCAGCCACCTGAGCTACCCAGGTGCCCCAATAGGTTTTTTGTTTTTTTTACTTAAACAAAAGGCAGAAGTATAACAAATAAATGTTATTTCTTCATTTGTACTCACTAAGTTTAACCGATCCTTCCATCCCCAAAAGCACATTGTCACTTTTGATGTCTCTGTGGATCACTTGATTAGCATGTAAAAACTCCAATGCCTGTAAACACTAAACAAGAAAAACACGTATCAATGAAACAGTCCCTGGAAAGTCCAAAGGAAGTTCACACACAGTACTTATGGCCTGAGCATGACTTCAGAAGTCTAATCTAGCCACTGAAAAGCAGGTAAGATCCTGGGAGGTCTAGTTCCATCCAGCTGCTCACAGATGTGATGTAAGATGTTTTCTCCCATTACTTTTACAGTGGATTTTACATAAAGCTATATCCACAACCTAGACACCAATGATAAAAGAATAACTCCTCTTATGCTATGTTTCAGAAAGCATGGAGTCAGAAGTGAGGAAAAACTTACTCCTTCCTTAAATACAGGAACATTAGAGTTTTAAAATCTGCTTGCCCCTATGTTTTTGAATATAAACTGAGTATAAATTATAAACATGGAAAAAGCTGTTTTTATTTCTTACCCCAAAAGAGGAAAACAACAAATAAAGGATGTACATTATGAATAACAACTAAAAATCTCATTCAAAATATTCTACTATTCATTCAAGGAAAAACAGATAAATTGTGTAATACTGTATTACATTTACCAAGCATTTAAGCAGATTCTTGAAAAGAACAAATCCTCCCCATAACACTGGTACAAATGAGTAGAAACAAATTTGTCTTTCATTTAACTGCTTTCTCTAAGTTGCCAATTAGAGGGACCCCTAAAATAATTTTTAAAACAATTATGAAAAGAAATTAGAGAAACAAATTATATATAAATAGGCAAATTCTTTTTTTTTTTTAAGTTTATTTATTTATTTTGAGAGAAAGAGTGTGAGTGGGGTAAGGTCAGAGAGAGAGGAATAAATAGAATGCCAACTCAGGGCTTGAATCTACCCTAGGATCATGACCCGAGCCAAAATCAAAAGTCAGATGTTCAACCGAGCCATCCAGGTGCCCCATTAATAGATAAATTCTTAACTTTTTATTAGCTTTTAAGTGATCAAACATTCTTTGTTAGAGATATCATATTATTGAAATATAATATTTATAACTATTAAAGAGTTCTTACTTCCTTTCCTCCTGAAACAACCAAAGGCTTGGACTTATTGGGCAATTTGGCAGAATTCTATTGGCTGAAGCAACAGTATGTCTAAAAATTCATTGATGAATATCAAGAAACAACCAGTTTTTCACCTTCGATGAAATTTATAAAGCCAGAGGCAAACTTAACACTTAAAGTAAACATGTGTCTTGCTTTGCCTGAGACAGTCCATGTTTCTACTGTTGACTGGCCCTCCCTTTCACTCTTAAAAGTACCCTGTTTGGATGCTAAATTTTAATGATCACCCTGCTGAAATTTACCTGTGAGCTGGGCTCTTCAAAAAACTATGTTCCATTTCAGAATTATCTTATACATAAGAAAGGGTTTAAACTCTCATGTAGGATAAAATGGTATGGAGACGCTTGCTGCTTGCAAAGAATAATGCACATGGAGTGAGTATTTCACATAGTAAAAATTACCTGTGCAAAAAGCTCCCGCCCCCCCCCCCTTTTTTTTTTTACCTCCTGCTTAACCACACATTGCTGTAACTTATCCAAAACGGGACACACTCACCTCTCTGCATACAGCCGCAATCTGTGCTTCATCCATGCAGGTTTCCGTCACGACATCAGTAAGTGATCCCCCAGCAAGGTACTCCATTACCACAAACAATTCATCTCCCATCAGGTAGCTAAAATTATTATGAACACACAAAATACACCCACATTTTTATTTCACCACCACTCTGTGTTGAAGAATTCAAATGCCAGGCACCCTAATAACAAAACTAGAAAGTTGGAAGTTTTGAGAGCCAGGGAGAAAACTGGCAAGCTGCAATGCAACAGCACAGAAAATTAACTGAGGGTCATTATGATTTTCCCTAGTGACTTGAAAGTTTGCCCCCAACTGTGGCTTGAGTGTATACATAGATCATTCCAATTAAAATGACACTGTTTGGCAGTAATTATTAGTCCTGTTTTACAGATGAAGAGATGGAGGCTTGGAGAAGCTACTCATCTAAGTTCACATAGCTAGTAGGTGACAGAACTAGAATCTGAAGCCAAGTGTAACTAATTCCAAACCTTATGGCTTATCTTACCTGCCATGCTAGACTGACTTGAAACAGTATTTCCAAAAGCAGGGAAATATACCTGAGAAGTGGATTTTTATGAACATGTCCCCTATTACTAGGGCTGAAATCTAAAAATGTGTTATCTTTTCCCCAGTCTAAACAAACTTCAATATGGCACTAAGAAAGTCATCTATAATCCTCTATCTCCAATATAATCACTATTTTAATTTTTATTTTTCTATTATTCTTCTTTCATTCACATATATGTAATTGCATAATGGTACAATATATAATTTTCTATTCTGCTTTCTGTTCTGCTATTTAACATCAACTCCAAAATTAAATGAGGTTTTGACACACTATCTGCCCATGAAAGACAGCATTTAAAATAAAAACTGATGTAAGTTTAGAAACCATGTAGTCAGGCACCCCTGTTAGTCAACACATTAATCACAACTCATTCCATTAATGTTGCTGCTTGTGATCATTTATAATTAATACAAGCACCAGCAGCAATGTCCTTCATTTAACTGCTTTCTCTAACTTGCCAAGTGAGATATATGTAGAAAAAGGCCTGCTAAACTACAATGTGTTATTTTTTACCTCTCCTCCTCCTTCAAGCTTACTTTTCAACACTGACATTCTACTCAGTCTTAACTCAAGGGGCTAGCCCCCAACAGCAGGAGACTTGAAATACTCATATTTACCTGTCTAAGAAATTAACTATGTTGGGATTCTTCAATTCTTTCATCACTAGAATTTCATTAATGATTAATTCCTTCTTTGGCTGTTTCTGTAAATTAATCTGTTTAATAGCAACCTATGATGGAAAGAGAAACAAGAAAAATCAGAACAAGTTTTCTAATTCTCTTAGAAAATTATAAACACCAATCAGGTAATAATTTAATTTACTGTGTATCTATTATATTATCAGTGAGCTTACTCACAGGTAGTACTTTTACTTCCACACTGGCAATGCACAATGCTCTGTAATACACAGAAGCTAACTACTTTTGTATTTTCTCTAAACCTGATTAATCAGCCCAAGGTCATACCAATGCCAGGAATGAATCCTCTTTTCTTTCCAAGCTGGGAAAATAATTTTTAAAATATCTGCTCATTTATGAAACTCAATGCATAATTCTCTTTTTTTCCCTATTAAGAAAAGTGCTACAAAATTACATAAAGTAATTCTTCCAATATATTCGACTGAAAAAAAGATTCCTACTGATTATTCACAGATGTGTCTAGTTTCTTCCTACACTAAAAGCTAATGGTAACACCCAAAGTATGAAAAAGAAACTACCTCCTGTCCCAATGCCACATCAGTAGCAGTGAAAACTGTACCAGAAGCCCTAGGGGGAAAAAAGACACAACCAGATTTAAGGTTTCTAAATCACTATCATTTATATATCTAAAAACTTTATACTTAGAACAATTACAAAAGGATTAAAGTACACTTAAGACTTAAGCATCTTTTATTTATCTGTTTATTTTGAGAGAGGGAGAGAGCGCACACACACCAACATAAGTGAGCACGAGCAGGGGAGGAACAGAGGGAGAGAGAGAGAGGATCCCAAGCAGGCTCCGTGCTGTCAGTGAAAAGCCCGACCAGGCTCAACCCCATGACCATAAGATCATGACCTGAGCTGAAATCAAGAGTAGGATGTTTAACCAACTGAGCCACCCATGCACCCCAAGACTTAACATGTTTATTATTTATTTATTTATTTAAAAAAAATTTTTTTTTAACATTTATTTTTGAGACAGAGAGAGACAGAGCATGAACGGGGGAGGGTCAGAGAGAGAGGGAGACACAGAATCCGAAACAGGCTCCAAGCTCTGAGCAGTCAGCACAGAGCCCGACGCGGGGCTCGAATTCACGGACCTCGAGATCGTGACCTGAGCCGAAGTCGGACGCTTAACCGACTGAGCCACCCAGGCGCCCCTAGACTTAACATGTTTGAACAGGAGTAAAAGCAAAACAAAAGGGGGAAAAATAAGAAAAAGGTAATCCCTGTGGCCAAAACTTATGTTAGAAATTTGTCATAAAAAGAAAGATAAAAGTGATAGATACTCATGGATCCATTTCCCTGCTTACGAAACAAAAAAACTACAAATAAATTTGTAATGTCCTTGTGTGCACTTTACAAAGGCATCCTCCTTTCTCCCAAAAGTAGTCTGTATTTGATGTGCACCATTTCCAAGCACATTCCTACACTTTAATTATAAAGGACATAGGTGTGTATCACTATAAAATACATTTAACATAGTTTTTAAGTTTCTTATTAAGGGTTTCATTTTATAGATTTTTCTGCAATTTTTAAAAAATTTTTTAAATGTTTATTTTTGAGGGAGAGGAAGAGCATGAGCGGGGGAGGGACAGAGAGACAGGGAGGGAGAGGATCCAGAGCAGGCTCTGCACTAGCTAATAGCAGAGTTGCCTGATGGGGAGCTCAAACTCACAAACTGTGAGATCATAATGTAAGCTGAAATTGGACACTTAACCAACTGAGCCCCCATGGTGCCCCATGTGATTTAATGTTAATTCAACATTGGATTTGGGATAGGTGTTATTCATTCATAATAATAATTATTTATATTATTCAATATAATTTATCCATTATCATGCTCAAGAATATTAAGATGATTTTAAATTTTTGTTATTAAACCAGTGATGCAACTAAATTTAGTTGTGTTTGTTAAAATAATTTAGACAGAGAGTATAAGCAGGGGAGAAGGGCAGGAGAGAGCGAATCTTAAGTAGGCTCCACGTTTAGTGAAGAGCCCGACATGGGGCTTGATCCCACTACTCTGGGATCATGCCCCTAAATTTAGCTTTTTTTTTTTTTTTT